>NW_027279612.1:0-205000 GCF_046629955.1 Centroberyx affinis
TAAACCATAGTTGAAAAGTTGACTCTGTTGCATGTTTATATTTAGGTTTGTTTAGGTTCACACTGTCTAATTAGAAGCGAACCAGGGCTTGTAAACAAAAGTCACATGACTGACAAGTATAGCTTGTTTATTGGACAGATTTAACCTGTCATCCAGCCAGGTTAGGAGTCAAAACAAATCTGATTCTAGTTCTTTTATCTCAGCAGGATGGACTTTAGGGCTGCAACTAACGATTATTTTCATTGTCGATTAATCTGTCGATTATTTTCTCGATTAATCGATTAGTTGTTTGGTCTATAAAATGTCAGAAAATGGTGAAAAATGTGGATCAGTGTTTCCCAAAGCCCAAGATGACGTCCTCAAATGTCTTGTTTTGTCCACAACCCAAAGATATTCAGTTTACTGTCATAGAGGAGTAAAGAAACCAGAAAATATTCACATTTAAGAAGCTGGAATCAGAGAATTTTGACTTATTTTTCTTACAAAATTACTCAAACCGATTAATCGATTATCAAAATAGTTGGCGATTAATTTAATAGTTGACAACTAATCGGTTAATCGTTGCAGCTCTAATGGACTTGTCTGTCTCTTTTTCTGTGGTGTTCATACCAGTTGAGAACACATGAAGAAGCAGCTGAATATGAGCATCAGTCCAGGCTGCTGTTTGACCTCCCTGACCTTGGTTCATTTTGTTCTGCTAGTCTCCAAGGAGGAGGAACTGCTGGCTATCAGATGTCAACATCCGTCTCCTTCTTACCCATAAAACCTTGGGGTCGTTTGTCATTTGGCTGATGACGAGTATTAGTTTCCCGCCCTGATCACACGCCTGTGACTCAGTCTAGGATAGAGGTTATTATGGGCTGGATGAAGAGAATATTGTGCGCTGTGTCTGTCAGAGAGACTCATCAGATCCAAAATGGAGAAGTTATCTGTTGATGTTTTGTGTTTTATGTTTGTCTGACTGTTGAAGGTATCTCTTATCCCACAGGGACTCTGTGCTCAAAACATTGTGTTCAGTGTCACTCCCGGGACCTGCCTGGGCGTCAAGTGCTGTTTGACTTTCTGTGTGTGTGTGTGTGTGTGTGTGTGTGTGTGTATGTGTGTGTGTGTGTGTTTGTATGTCTGCCCCTTTTCCATGACCTTCGTTTGTGTGTGAGTATGTGTGTGCCTGCCCCTGCTTATTGACCTTCAGAGGTGTGTGTGTGTGTGTGTGTGTGTGTGTGTGTGTGTGTGTGTGTCCCTGTGCCTCCAAGACGCATGCCGGTCGACCACAGCTCCAAACCTCCATGACACGCCCTCTGCCCCAGTCTGTGGCTATGGGCGGACATCTTATTCGTGATTTTTAATTTCATTATTATTTCTTTAAATCTCACTCAATATTATTAAGCTTCTACGATTTTATTTCCTTTTTGTTTTTTTACTTTTGACTATGTGTGACCCAACCCCCCCCCCCCCACTCCTGGCTGCCCCATATTTTCCATAGCAACGTTTTGCCATAGCAACAGTGCTCAGAGTTGGGTCACCCCACGATGTCAGCTGGGAAATTTACATGCCAGTTCATCTTTACAGGCCTAGATCAACAAATCTCAGGGTTATGTTTTCTTTTTCCCCCATTAAAAAACACAGGACATCTTCAGGTTAGCGCTGCTGTCGGGTAAAAAAAAAAAAAACACCGTACTGTTTTTCTGTGACTTTCTTGTCCGGAGCGACTTGCAACAAGTGTGCTGGCAGGGGGTCATGGTCTTGCTAAAGGGCACTTAGGCAGGACAGATGAGTATTGTAGAGCACAAACCTCTGTACTTTCCATTATGTGATTGTCATTTGAACGTTTCGTGACCCTCTGGGCCGCTGAAAAACCCTTTTGTATCATTTCAGAAACACTTGAGTCTAGCTGAGTTTCCATCTTTTTTTTTTTTAAAAGAAAGCTGAATGGAAATGGCAAAATTTGCTAAAATTCCCTCAATAATGTAAAAAAAAAAAAAGTTTTTAGGCTTGCTTGAAGCAGATTTTTTTTTGTCAAAGAAGTTATGTGATAAATAGTGATAGCAGTGGATTTGTCGAATTATAAATGACACAAGCTTGGCATGATCAGCCAGGCAAATATTTCTCTCATTGCACAACACTCAGTGTGGCTTTAGACATTCCTCCATCATTGCAGCTGTTAATTTATGACACTAGGCTACCTCGCCATCTTTGCGGTTTGTCTCAGTCGTGTTTGTCGCAGATTTCCTCTCTGGGATCTGGATCTTTTTTTGGTCACTTCCACAAATACTTCTTCATACCACAAAGACTCGATACGACTCTTTTTTTCTTTTCTTCTTTAATTAATTTAAGTCAGGGGGGGTGAGATCTCCGTAGTTTAAGATCCTCTCAGTGTGGCGTTACAGAGGCTGAACCTGGGTCTAAGACGTTCTGAAACACTGTCAGTAAAATAGTTGTCCAGCACACAACCTCCCCAGAAACATCACACACCTGTCGCTCCCTGTCATGCCCAGTACTAACACTGATAGTTGGATGGAAGCTCAGCAGAGAAGACAGTAGGCGTTCTCATCCTCACTCCAGACAGTCGTTTTCCAGAAGTGTGTTTTTTTTTTTTTTTTTTTTTTTTTTTATCCGACAGCAGTGATAGCGAGCCGTCCTCCGACACCTGTGGACTCACCTGACCAGCCCCGATGTTCCACCACCTGTCACACCCCGTTTTTTAAGTTTGCACCTGTTTGTTTCTTGCTCTCCTCCTCCCTCCTCCTTCCTCCCCCCCCCCCCCCCCCTCCCCACACTTCTCTGTGGATGCCCCTCCCCTCCGACTCCCTGTCCTCCTGACCCTCTCGCAGGCGCCACTCCCCCTATAGGACGCTTGAGCCGGTGCGTCCGCCCGTTGTCCCTAACGACTACGTCTCGAGCCCGACACGCAACATGGCGCCCCCCCAGCAGAGCCCTGCACGCACTGCATCCGTTAATCAGAGGAACCGCACGTACAGGTACCCCCTCCCCCGCCCCCCCTTCCTTCCCAGCATGCCTCTCTATACTTCTGAAACACGCCCCCCACCCCCCCACACCCCTTTCCCCTCCTCCTCCCCCTTTCTTCCTCTCCTCTCCTAAGCAGCAGCACACTTAAAATGAGAGAACATGCCTTGCCCCTTCTTCCTCTGTGAATTGACCCCTTCTGACAGTTTGTCCGCCCCAACTTAGAGACTGTAATCACTTTTACTCCCACCTCCTTTTTCTTTTCGCACCTAATCTCACTCACAGATTTGACCAACGTTAACAGGTCCAGCTCCCAAGGAATGTAAAGATCCCCCCCACCTGTACCTGCTCTCCTCTTCCGCACAGATAAATGAGGACGAGGTAGAGACTGAGAGCTGTATTTAGCACGGCGAGACGCAGGTTCCTATGGTAATAGTCGTTAAATAGGCAGCGTCGCCCCCGCAGTCCTGTCAACCCAATGTCAGCTCGTCTCCCAAGAGGAGACTCTTTTCTTCCCCGAACACGCACAGATATTCATAGATTCCCCTGCCTGCCGTGACAGAAGTAAAAGCACGGGGTTTGTGGCGGGTGGCGGGGGGGAGGGGAAAAAACAACACGGAAAGTTTTGTCAGTGCGCCCATCTGTTCCACTTAGAGGCACCGAAGGGTCCGATGGCCGGATGATTTTTATTTATGTTTTTGGGGCCGGATCTAGATGAGACGATTTTTTTCCCTGACTCTCCTCTCAGCACGAGTCTTTACCTCCACCGCTCCATCCATAGCTCATTTTATCCATCTCTCAGCCATGCGCTCTCTTCTGTCTTCACCAAGTCTGCTACATGTGTCTGGACGCTTCCTCCTTTTCATGGCGTTTTTTTATTTTTTTTTATATATATATCTCTGTCTTTTGTCTCTACTGCGTCACCTGTCAGAGCTCAGTGTCATGTGTCCTTGGTGAGGCTTCCAGCTCCTTTTTATCGCTGTGACATGGTCATTCCAAAGGCATAACGGCTCATGCAAACGCATCCGATGCTCTTGGGAGGGGAGGGGAGGGGAGGGGAGGGGGAGGAGGGGTGAGGCCGCACTGACAGTCTGGTCGGGGTTTAATAGGAAGCCAGGCGACAGAATAGGACCTGAACGCGCTGAACTCAGCTGAACTGGACTGTGCTGCTCTGGCCTTGGCTGCACATCCAGCATTTTGTTGCAGTTGGGAACACGAGAGACGGGATAATAAAGATTAATGAGGTGAAGAGTTTCGTTCCAAAATGAGATGTCCACCCTTTGGAGGAAAATAACACTTGACTGCTCGAATAAAAGTAAAGCACGTTATGGTTCGCTATTAAGTTTAGGAGTCATCTTAGGACCTTTGCCTGCAAAACAGGACAGTTGGAGGATGGAGACTCATCTATGTCCTTGAAAAGTTGATTGAATTACAGGAAGCGACATTTTGCCAAAATGGATCGCGTTTTGAAATGAAACCCTTCTCATGAAGAATGATGTGAACAGGAATGGCGAGGCCAGTGCAATACAGTCGCAAAATCCGCAGTGTTTACCAGAGGTTCTGAGTGTGCAGCAGTGTGTGTGTGTGTGTGTGTGTGTGTGTGTGTGTGAGCGTGTGCATGTAGTCTGACGTGTGTGTTGCTGCCCTCCCATCAGCAGTGGGAGCAGCGGAGGCAGCCACCCCAGCAGCAGTCGCAGCAGCAGCCGGGAGAACAGCGGCAGCGGCAGCGTGGGCGTGCCCATCGCCGTGCCGACCCCGGCCCCGCCCACCGCCTTCCCAGGTAACGTCCCACCCCACCCCCCGCCTCCCGTTTCTTCCCCGAGCAGGTGGATCTCAGCACGCCTGAAACTAGCGTGATTAAGCTCGACTAATCTGTGTTCAGTCTCCAGGGTTCCTACATTAAGTCTGGAAAAGTCTGAAATGGATTTGATCGGTCTTGAAAAAGTCTGGAAAAGTCTGGAGAAATACTTTGACTGACTGCTAGAACCGCTAATTTTGCATAATTGTCGACCCACTGCCGTTTCATTTGTTGTAGTAAATAATAATCTTCTGCTATGGAGTTATGCGGCCTTCTTCAGTGATTTTCAGTTATGTGCCATCAAAGCCCAAAAGTCTCCAACAAAAATATAAACGCAACATGCAACAATTTCAGAGATAATACTCAGTTAACGTTCATATAAGAAAAAAATGATCCAACTGAAAGAAAGTCGTGGATATAAACAAATTTATGCACAAAATTTGAGAGGAATAAGCTTTTTTGTGGAAATAATTACGGGATATTTTATTTTATTTTGTGAAACATGGGACCGAAACCTGTTGAATTGATGTTTTTGCTCAGTTTAATGTGAAATCAGCTGCTGTAGTGTTTGGTTAGAATAAAACCCTGCAGACTTTTGGGCCTCCATGACACTTAACACTGTCAGCATTCTTCATACTGACAACCGACATAAATCCTCAACTCCGGTCAAGAAATTAAAGTCTGGAAGAAGCGAGGAATTTTGAAAAGGAACATGTGTAGGAACCCTGGATCTAGCTTCACTAGAACCCTTTCCTCCCCTCTGACTGTTATCTTGTCTTTACCTCCCTCTCCTCTCTTTTCCCTCCTTTCCTTATCTTCTCTTTACCTTTTCCGCCCCCCCCCCCCCCCTCGCCTCCGACGCCGCCTCAGGTACAGCCCCCGCCCCCTCCAACCCGGCTAAGCCCCCCCCAAACACCGCCACCTCCGCCACCACCCCCGGCCCCCCCACCACCGCCCTAGACGGCCCCCCACAGGCCCCCAACCCCCCTGTAGAGGTCCCGCCTGTGCCCCCGCCCCCTCCCCAGCTCCCCGCCTCCGTGGCCCCCACTAACACGGGCCCCGCTGCTTTCGGCACCCCCGCACAAGGTGAGTGTCCCCTGTTGGGACGACCTCCGAAGCTCACCCACCCACATCCCGCCTCCCCGGACGTTTCCCATCCACAGGCATGTCGTCACCCTGGATGTTTCACTGGTTGTGTCCGACAGCTCACACTGCCAATTGAGTTTTTTTGGCCTAGAAAGATGCTAGGAGATAATTATAAAGATAAAGATAATTGCAGAATAATTAAGCCATTTGCTGGATGCTTTTATCCAAAGCACCAAGCATCTTTGGAACAGTTTATACTAGGGCTGCAGCTAACGATTATTTTCATTGTCGATTAATCTGTCGATTATTTTCTCGATTTAATCAATTAGTTGTTTGGTCTATAAAATGTCAGAAAATGGTGAAAAATGTGGATCAGTGTTTCCCAAAGCCCAAGATGACGTCCTCAAATGTCTTGTTTTGTCCACAACCCAAAGATATTCAGTTTACTGTCATAGAGGAGTAAAGAAACCAGAAAATATTCACATTTAAGAAGCTGGAATCAGAGAATTTTGACTTATTTTTCTTAAAAAATTACTCAAATCGATTATCAAAATAGTTGGTGATTAATTTAATAGTTGACAACTAATCGATTAATCGTTGCAGCTCTAGTTTATACAAACTTTGGAGCGTTTATTCCTTTACTTTGGCTCGTTTGGTCAGGTGAGAATGTCATTGGGACTCTGGTGGCACCAAATAACGGCACAGAGACGCCTGGAAATGCGAGTCTCGGTCCTCTTAACAAGAGAACTGTGGTGGGATTTGTTGTGGAGTGAGAAGGAAATGACCCCAAAACACAAGGATTTATGGGAGTGAGGTCCATCAGGCTTAGCTAAAGTTGCAGGGACTAGCATCAGATTTGTTTTGACTCCTCCCACTGCCAAAACCTCTAACCTGGCAGGATGACAGGTCGCTAAAAACTCTGTCCAGTAAACAAGCTATTTATGAGTAATGTGACTTATTTTTTTTACAATCCCTGGTTCACCTCTAATTGGGAGTCGAAACGACCCAAAACTGTGGTTGGACCAAAGAAAACAAACTATGGGTGTGATTCTTTTCAGTCATCCAGGTAGTAAGATTCCCAAAAAATACATTTAAAAAACAAAATCCATTGGGCTTAAAATGAAGAGTTGAAGACGTTTCACCACACATCCGAGAGGCTTCATCAGTTCTACTTAATGTTTTTTTTTTTGGACATTAAAGTTGATATTTTTGGTCTGTTCCTGCTGCTTCCAGTTCAGCAGGCAGTGTGAGCTTTCAGACACAGCCACTGTGTTCTCTGCTTCCCCATTCACAGACGAATCCTTCCCCCAAGGTCTGCGCACTTAATCAAAACATGATCACAGTTGCAATGTTGACGACTTGAAATTTCAAGGTTGCAACATGATGCGTTTTTTTTTTTCTTAGTGAGGAAGGTATTCCTGAAGGCTTCAAGGTAAACGAGGTATTCTGCTGTAGAATCTGTGGCCTCAAAAGTTGCACGTAGTGGAAAATTATAACATTTTATTCAAACGTCAAGCAAATCCTAACCACTTAAATCTCATTTTGTCACCCACCAAACATTGTTTTTTTTTAAACATTTAAGCATTGAAAATTTTGAAATTGCCTCGTGCAGTTCACATCACAACATGGAGCAAAAATAACTAAATTCTGTCTGTAAATATTTAGACAGTGACACATTTTTTGTTGTTGTTTTGGCTCTGTGCTCCAACACATTGGATTTGAAATTAAACTATGATAATGAGGTTAAAGTGTAGACTGTCTGCTTTAATTTGGGGGTATTTACCATATCCATATCAGGTGATAAGTTTGTAATAAGTGTAATAATAAGTAATGTGTTTGGTTAATGTGCAGCCCTACTCCCCTCCACTCCTGAGTCACTATTCATCACTGTGGCTCCGCCTCCCTCAAACCTCCCATCTCTCACTAATGGATTCTCCCCTTTCCGCCCTACATGGCGTCTCATCAGCTCTGTGTGTGTGTGTGTGTGTGTGTGTGTGTGTGTGTGGATGATGATCTTCTGATGTTTCATGCATGGGCCATTTGGTGAAATGCTCACCGTATGAATTCTTCATTCATGTGTATTTATTTTGTTTTGTAGTTCTTGTGTGTGAGTTATATTATGTAGGTGGGAACGGATATGACAGCAAGTTGTGTATTGAAAACTCCCAATAGGAATATCAATATATTAACAATTACTGAGCAGTGCTGCTGTCCGGGTTGGGAAATTAACACCAGCTAAATTTGACTTATGGCTGGTAAGTTATTCTACTCCACCACACACTTAGTCTTGTAACCTGGGGCTACCTTTTCTGTTGTAAAATATTTATTTGGCTGGTAAAATAATGAAAGCGGGTGATGCATTATGGAATCCATCAAAACTGTGGCTGCTGGATGAAAACTTCCCAATTCCTTTATATTTCATGCATATGGAGTCATGGAAAACCTGTTTGTGACGTGTCCTTTATTTATTGTTTATTAGTGTCTGGCATTTCCACGAACTCATCTTTTTGGGAATTGACAGAAATTGGTTGATATTCCCAGATGCTACTATGTTTTAGACAGTTTTTACAATGAATTATCCCCCGTTGTGGCTTGGACTCTGTGTCATGAAAGATTTTTTTGTAACGTAGGAGACAGTTGGAACCGCAACAAATTCGGTTCAGTCACAGTAATGCTTACAGTGCATGCATGAAATAATGCTGGAGTATTTCTGTAAGAGAAACATATCTCACACCATTCAAAAACCAAGGTAAAAGGTGTTATTAAATTTAAAGTCCCCATGAAATTAATTCCCATTGCCTTAATTTCCTGGAAATCAGTGTATTTTTAACGATGACCTCATGCTGCACCAGGAGACGTAAATAAAAACTCCAACCAATAAAACCATCACAGATTTTTGAACTGTCCCGCCCTTCCCATCAAATCAAACTGCCTTTCTCTCCCTAACTGATCTCCCATTGGTTTAGACTTTTGAATATTTCCTCCCTGGGTTATGTCCCGCAACACATTAAAAGAAAGAAAGAAAGAAAGAAAGGAAATGCATCAAATAAAGGAAATAAAGCCTTCAGGTCACCAGTGGGACAACGAGCCTCTGTCCCCTCCCTTGTTAAATCTCTCTCTGCTGCCCCCTGCTGGTCTCCCCTCCCAGGTGCCCCTCAGTTCTACAGCATGAACCGCCCGGCTCAGCCGCCCCAGAACCCGCCGGTGGGAGGCTCCCTGCCCTACCGCCGGCCCTCCTCCGTCACCGGCCAGCCCAACCTGGCCCACAACCAGAGCCAGCTGAACGGGGGACCCCACTTCAACCAGAACCAAGGTACGCACCCCGGGCCGCCGTGTCAGCCGCAGGTCAGGTGAAGTGTGTGTCTGCAGGAAGTGAATAACGGCCATGAAGTTTGGAGATTATACACTGGGCTTTTAACAGGTTTCAGGGGTCCAGTGGCCATGATGCTTGAGTCTTAAATAACCATGTAAGCTTTATTTACACGGCAATTCAAAACATTTAATGCAAAACACTGAATATATTTTGCATCGTTCACTGTATTTTCACTGTGATAAAAACAGAATCGGATCAAATCTAAAACAGTAGACAATGTTTCCTCATTGTATGCAACATAGGGCTGGGCAATAATTCAATATTATCGTTTATCGTCTTTCAGTGGAATCATATCGTGATGATATGAAGATATTTTAATATCGTGACACACATTTCTGCTGTCTAGATTGATGATGACAAGCAAATTTTACTTAAAAAATCTGATAAAATGAGGTATGGTAGGAATATTGTTTGTTTTGTTTGACATCATAGCTAACATTACATTACACATTCGGTTCAATGAGATGAACATTAATTTGATTTTGCATACATGAACCATATCATGATATATACCGATATCGAGAAAAATCCTTATGATTATCATGATATTGATTTCAACCATATTGCCGAGCCCTAATGCAACAGGGAAAGGGGAAGAGGAGGTGACATTCATTGCAGTCCAAAAATGGGGGAACATAGCAGTGAAATGCATCACTATGCTAAGTTTCATTAAAACCTGATCTGTGGTGTCCAAAATTGTCCCTCCAAACGGTGATAAAATACAAGGATAAAAAGCACAGAAAGAAGAGACAAAACTGATAATCTGCAAGAAAAAGGCCAAAATTGTTTTGAGGTTTTAACTGTATAGATATGGACCTAAAGTTGAATCCATGTAACTTGGAACATGGAAAATGGAACCTGTGAAACTTGAGATTCATTATTGTCCATGGTAACACTGAGGCTTTCGTCCTGGTTCTGCTGCACAGATACACAGCCCCATACCTGAGAATAGATGTCTGTGTTTATTTCTTTCCTCATGAAATCAACATTCCTTCATTTTTTTAAGTCCAGCTTTTCTCGGAGCCTTTATGTCTCAGAGGGGGCGGAGCACCAGGGTCTGACTCTCTGCTGTCGTTTACCTGCATCTTTTATGAAAAGATCTCCTGTCTGTTTTTGTGCTCTGTCGTTTCCCATCAGTGTAACTGCCTTCACTAAACTTCACCTCTTCCTCCTTTCTCTCTCTCTCTGCACCTTCACTCCTTCTTTTGCAATCCTTCTATCTTTTAAACTGTTTTGAGCGCCAAACCTATGATCTTTATGTATGTAATATGAATTTATATTGAAATGGCAATTTTATTCTATTCTATTCTTATAAACACTATTCTTATGTTTTGTCTACTCCACGCTTTAGACTATTTAATTTGCACAATGATGCAAAGTAATAAAAAAAAAAGTAAAATATGTTTAAAAATACAGTAGAGGGGGAAAAAACACAAATTTGTTCAGGTGAGATTAAAACAGTTTACCTCAGAAAAAAGATATAAAGATGCTATTCTTATATTTGTTCTATGCCATTTTTATCTCTATTATATGTTTTCCTATATATTGTCTATTTTATGCAATTTTTTTTACGTCTACTGACAGACTTAAAGTCTACTGTTAAGTCTACTCTATGCTTTTCTCATTGTCTCTATTGTCCTCTCAAGTGTGACATAATTATTCAGCCCAAATAAGTGACTAATGGTGAAATGGATGTTAATGCCTTTAACTACGTCCAATATTCATATTTTGCTATTTTCACCTCTGTTATGCATGTTTTTATTTATTGCAGTTGATTATGATGGATTTTTAAGTTACAAGAAGAAAAATACAAAACTCACTAGCCATACTTTGCTTAGTATAATATTATTTCACCCGTTTTAAGAACAGAACAATTGTCAAACGGGATCCGAAATTCCCATTTATTTTCACCAAAAAAAAATAGATCCAGATTGAATCCTTAAGCCCTGAAATGACGACAACACTTGAGAAGACAATTACATGTTATTAGTATATCTGTGCTATACTGATATTATGTCGACTCTATTGTCTATTCTACGCTATTCTTCCATCTGTTCTGTTTTATGTCTCTTCTACGCTATTCTTAATTTTTATTCTAACCTCATATTTTGTCATTTCTGTGCTGTTCTTATGTCTGTCCTACACTTCCCATGGTGCCCTCTCTCTCTCGCCTCCCTCCCTCCCCCCCCTCCATCACCCTGTATTGGTGCTGTATTGGTGGTAGCAGGCCCGCTCGCGCCCCCTCCCCCCTCCATGCAGATCACGCCCCAGCTGCCTCTGATGGGCTTTGTGGCCCGAGTTCAGGAGACCAGTAAGTGGCTTTTAGCTCCTCCATCCCTCCTGCATGACCTCCGTTCGTTGGTTTGCGACGACCCCCCCCCCCCTCCCCTCCACCCCAGTGAAATATACTGGAATATTTTCTCATCGGAGAGAAGGGGCGGTCAACCTCCAACATAAGCTGCACCCTGGATCCGCTGTCACCACATTCAGGATTTGTTTCGCCAGCTTTCTGTGTCTTGCTCATGAATTTTTAATAGGCAAATTTGTCAAAATGACGGCTCTGGACACACAATGAAATGATATTACCTGGGTCTACTTTCCCCTGTGTTTATTATATGTGTTAGAAGCAGGGCAAGAAACTTAATTTCATCCATAAAACACAAAGGTTTGTTTGATTCAAAGCTCCCCAGACATTTTTAGTAGTTTACCTGTCAAAGCCAAAAATTAAAGATGCCACACGTGTCCTTTTAACATCTATAACTCATTACCACATTAATGTGAGACGTTAGTATAATGACTGTAAACAAATGAGATCATCGTCTCCACCTTGGTCTCATTTGTTTACTGTACTTATAAAGAGGTATCACAATTAACTGACAATGAAATATTGATGTTTAATAGTGTGACACATGGCACCTTTAACCTGTTTGTCTGGGGCGCATGCCAAAGTAGAGGTGAGAGTTTTGAACAAGCTTTTCAAAACAAATGACTAGTTGGTAATGACGGGTCCGTTTGGCAGCAAGTGTTGGTGGTTGACCGTTCACAAAGAGGTACTGTATGTCTGGTAAACGGTGACAAATATTCTTCTGGAGTGAAGCAACATTTTAAAGCATGATTTTGAAATATGGTGCATGTTTGAGTTTGTCCATGAGCATGTTTACGTGTGCATGTGATTTTCATGTGCTTGTCCTCACTCCAAGTAATTTAACCATGAAGTTCCTTTGCATCAATTTGTCCAACTTTTGTCCCCGTTGTCGACTTTAGTCTTTTTCCACCACAACAACACCGCTCTGTACCTGACTGTGCTGTGGTTATGGTACAGTGTCAGTACCATGCTGTACCTGTACTGACCCTGCTGTGGTTATAGTACAGTGTCCTTTGGTTTTCCATTGGAAGACTGAGAAGTTATGGTCCTGGTTGTGTAGGAAAGCAGAATGCGGAAACCGGCATGTAACCCTGCCAGTACCAAATATATTTGGTGTTGTACCAGCATGCTTCAGTCTGACTCATATGGAAGTGATGTGTGAAAAACATTCCATACAGTGGCTTGGTACACAGAGTAGGGCTGAGCGATATACCGAAATTTTACCAAAACCGACCTGGGCAAATTTTCTACACGTCAGTGTGTTCGGTAAATACATTTGTCAAGTAGCAAACTTTACATAAAGGGTTTCATATGTGTTGCTTCAGTTAAACTGAGAGTTGCGCTTCAAACATAGACTGTAAAAAAACAAAGATGGACGTAGTGAGTGTGACGTCACCCAGAGGTTTCTGAAGGGCCGTTTTGAAGCCAAACTGAGACCAAAACCTCTTGTGGAAAATATGTATTGACTTTATATTTTGAGTGAACTTGGGTTGTGGTCCTATTGACTTGAATGGAGTTGGGCGTTTCGGAGTCTTTTTGGAGCCGGCCTCTAGTGGACGTTAGAGGAATTACCACCTGCAGACACTCCCTTATTGGCTTCAAAATTCACCTGTGGTTTTGGCCGCTTGGCTTCAAAGTAGCAGAGCGAGTGTAGAATCAGCTGTCAAGCCAGACAGAGGACAGACTAAGACAGGAAGTAAGGTGGGTTTACCTTCAAAGTAAAAGCATACTTTTTATATTCATGACGCTAATTGTTAATATATTTCTGCACCGGGGTTAGAAAAGTAAACAAATGATTGTGTCATTTATTGTTATCGAGGTAAATGTGACAGGATGTAGTAATATGAACACAGAGGGATAAACGTGTAAATGTTCTCTTAACACATCCAGCATGGAGCCTGCACTTCCTGGTCCTATCTCACATGCATGGGAATGCCCGTCAGCCATCAGTGTCCCTAACCAGTGGCATCTTATTTTGCTCGCCTTTCCTCGCCTCTGATTGGTTGTCCCTTTCTAACTTCCTCTAGTCTCGGACGTGGTGCCGCCGCCCCCTCCGCCCGCTGAGGAGCCGGTGTTTGAGGAGCCCACCCCTCCCCCTCCGCCGCCGGAGGACTACGAGGACGAGGACGACGAGGAGGAGTCGGCCGTGGTGGAGTACAGCGACCCGTACGCCGAGGAGGACCCGCCCTGGGCCCCGCGCTCCTACCTGGAGAAAGGTCCGCCTTCACCGCTCACTCCTCAGCCACTTCGTTTTCATCACTAACCTTAAAAGAAAAATTCACTCAAAAAAATCCACTTCAACACTGTTAAAAAATAGCAGTAAACATCAGGTTTTGGTGTCAGTCCCTCAGAATCAAAGAGCGAGGGCTTCTTTCTAGAGCCGCCATTTTGCACCAAGAGACGTTCAACAATCATACAGGGAGAAATCCATCATAGAAGAGCAGAGAGACCAATTTCTCCACCCACAGGAGCAGGAGATAGAACAGAATGCAATGCAGCATCAAGTTGGGTTTTGAGTAAGGGGTTTCTTTGGCCAAGTTTCTCTGGATGAAAGCTTCGGCTAAATGCCTAAAAAGGAAAATGTGAGTCAGAGAACTATTGATGGCAGGGCTTCAGCCAGGCGGCTCCTCTGGCTGTAACAGTGCGGCGCCCTCTAGCGGTTTCAAAGCTCCACATCTGTTTTGTTTACAGTTTGAGTCATGTAGCCTCTTATCCAGAGACACATAATGAGGGCAACAGTAGAATAAAGTCAAATTCCTAGATCACCAATTTTACAGACATCTAATTATAAGCACTGCAGGCGTCACAGTGGCCTGACGAGTCTCACTTCCATAGATATTGAGTAGATTATCAGTTCAGTCCTTTTCCTGTTTCCTCATTTGTAGTTTGTATTTCTTGTTATCTGTCTATACAGTTTGAGCTTGTTCTTTGTAAAGCTTCTATCCAGAGTGACTTTCAGTGAGCAGGTACTGGTCCAGTGTCTTGTTCAAACGCTGCAACAGGACACACTGGCAGTCTCTCCAACCACAAAGTCTCCCTGCCACTCTGTGACGAACCTGTTGGTTAAAAGCTGTATAACTTTTTAACTTGATAAATCCCTTGCAGGTTTCCAGCACAGGTCTGGAAAAATACAGAAATATTGTTGTTCAGTCCTGATTTGCGGCCTCAAATTGGGCTTTTTTTTGTTGTTGTGAAGAATAACAACAAGCTTGTGTAATGGGTGAAATGTAATCCTACTGTCCAGCCACTATCGGCATACTTTTCAAATCCAGTTAAGATCTGGAGAAAGTGTGGCACTTTGAAATGGAAAATACGTAGGAATCCTGAGTTTAACTTTAAAGCTTTCTAACTTTTTACCTTGTAATTTGCAGGTTTCCAACATATGGAAAAATATTGTTGTTCAGTTCTGATTTGCGGCTTCACATTGTATTTGTTGCCGACCCTACTGTCATTTCACATGCTGGGATTTTTTGTTGTTGTGAAGAATAAGAATAATCTTCAGTTGTAGTGTCCGGCCACTATCTGCATACTTTTCAAATCCAGTTAAGATCTGGAGAAAGAGTGGAGCTTTTAAACGAACTCTACGTAGAAATCCTGACTTTAACTTGACTCGTCTTTTTTCCATCAATACACTTGATTGACGACTGATTGTTTGCCCCCCCCCCCCTCTAGTGGTGGCCATCTACGACTACGCCCGGGACAAGGAGGACGAGCTCTCGTTCCAGGAGGGCGCCATCATCTACGTGATCAAGAAGAACGACGACGGCTGGTACGAGGGCGTGATGAGCGGCACCACGGGCCTCTTCCCCGGGAACTACGTCGAGTCCATCATGCACTACGCCGACTGAACACCCCCCCTCCCCCAACAGACGAGGAGGAGGAGGAGGAGGAGGAGGAGGGGGAGGGGAACCGAGGGTGAAAGGTCAAAGACTTTGATCAGACAGAGCATGATCACTTCCGGGCAGAGAGAGAGAGAGAAGAGAGAGAGACGGGAAGAGGAGGAGGAGGAAGAAGAAGCAGTTTTTAACACATGACAAACTGACGCCCGGTCATTCTCTCGACATAGTCGCCATTGTACAACAACCACTACTCTAGATATATCCTTCCCTGTAATATTTCTTTCTTTATTCCTTTATTTGACTGAGGAGGACCGGACGGTGTTGGATTTATTGTATTTTGGGAGATTGTTTTGTGTTTCGATATAAGGCCACATAAGACATTTGTTTTGCTTCATTATCCTCCTTTTTTTATTTTTTTCTTCCAGTTTGCCCTTATTTTAAACAATATTTATTTGGATTCTGTAGTAGGATATACGGTGAGCAGGTAGACGAGTGCTGCTGGGAGGATTTTCAGTCGGGTTTTCCCCCCTCAAGTACAAAGAAAGGGCTGGAGGAGAACGCCTTCTTCTCACGCGTGTACATTTTCTCCTAAACACTACCAGAGACGTTTTAGAGTCGGACACTATAAAGCAACGACGATATCCTCGGGTTAAGACTGTAGTTTCTTGACAAAACCGTGTTACGATTCTTTTTGGGGTCGGGAAGCTCGGCTGGGAGCGTGCCAAAGCTGACATTCACTAAGATAAGCACATATATAAATGTCTTAAAAGGTGACACACACACATAAGCTAGGTATTAAGTGGGTCGCGGATGTCCGGAAGCAAATAGAAACGAAAGCCCCAAGAGTGCTGTTAACGGAGATCATCGCCTTTTTATTTTTGTTAGTTTTAAAGAGTTAATTCGATCGATCTGGAACAAGCAAATGTTTTCCGAAGTCGTTTGCTACACGCTTCATTTTGCTGGCCGGTGTGTGTTTTATTTTTAGGGCGGGAGAATCGACACCCGGCCCTCAATTTAAGAGAAGAAGAAGAAGAAGAAGTCGGATCCTCAATTGCACAATGACCTGGACTCCCGAAGTCTTTAACGTTAACGCCTCTCCAGTTCCCCGCGATGAATAATAGAAGTATAATAGCCGATTTCGCGAAAGCTAGACATCCAGGTCGCTCATTCGCAGTGTTCATATGCATCCCAGACGAAGAATTTTCTTTTTTTTTTTTTTGTTTGGTTGTTTTTGCTTTATTTTTCCCCCCTCCCGCTACTTTGAGGAGGGCGTTTTAAAACCAAGGGGTCCAGAATCGAGTTTTTGCTTGCAGAGCGGCAGGCTGCATGTTTCGACGAGGAGTTAAAAAAAAAAAAAAAAAAGAAAAACAAAACCTTTTTTCTTTTCTGCTCTACTGATGATTAATGTCTTAATATTTTTAGATATGGTGTGGTTCTTTGGTTTGGTTTTTGATATTCACCCACAACGACGACGACGCATTTAGGTCATTTCTAAGATGCTTGTGCCATATTGAAGTGTGTGTTGCTGTTAAAAGGTTATCACTTCATTTGCAATAAATTGGCCAGAGTGGGGTGGATTGTCGTTGAACTACAAAAATCTTTTTTCTTTCTTTTCTTTTTTTTTTTCCTTGAGTTGTTTTAAATTGAAAGCACATACATTTGTAGTAAAAAAAAAAAAAAAAAGGTGTAGAGTAACTGAGATGAAATAATATAAATGTGAGATGTATTACGTCCTCAGAGCGGGACTTATTGAATATGAAAAAGCCAGCCGTCGTGTTGAAATGGTTTTAAACGTCGCGAGCCCCCCGATACTTCTAACGCCGTCGGATCAGTCGTGCGTCTCTCCGTACGGAACTTAAACACAGCATACTAATTTCCAATACGCTTGGCTGTTGGGTGTTTCCGAGGGCTCAGTGCTTGTATGTATGTCAGAATCTTTATTTTCTATTAAAACAAAAAAAAAAAAAAAAAAAAAAAGATTTAACAAGTGGGTCTGTATGTGAGTCTTGCATGCCATTGTTCTTATCTGTACTGGTGTCCCAAACCTCCGTGGCGCGATCACCCATTCTTTAAAAAGACAAGCAGCCCTGCAACTCTGACCAGGTACCACCAGCCTCATCCAAAGAGACTGTACGACTTTACTGCGATCGAGAGGAGCCGTCATTACGTCAGTGGTGAAAAATCATGTGTGTAAGATAGTCGTGAATCCTGCGGGCCGAGAAACCCGACAATTAAAGATTTTAAACACTAAATAAAACTATTCCGTAAAAACACTCGAACGACAACGCTAAAAAAAAAACAAAAAAAACGAAAGGTCCTCGATCCTCAGGATTCACGGTTCCCTGGAATCACAGACGTCCCTCGGGACGTCGAGTTTAACAGTCCATAATGCCATTGTGTTGCACAGTTAAAGTTGAATTGCAGAAGTATCATATTTGTAAAATCATGAGAACAAAGACAATAAAATTATTAAGATTTATTGGTGCAGTAATCTCTTGGTTCTTGTTTTATATATTGGAGCTACACTCACTGAGCACTTTAATAGGAACACCTGTACACATGCTTATTCATGCAATTATCCAATCAATCATGTGGCAGCAGTGCAATGCATAAGATCATGCAGATACAGGTCAGCAGCTTCAGTTCATGTTCACATCAAGCATCAAAATGGGGAAAAAAAATGTGATCTCAGCGACTTTGACCGTGGCGTGGCTGTTGGTGCCAGACGGGCTGGTTTGAGTATTTCTGAAACTGCTGATCTCCTGGGATTGTCACGCACAGCGGTCTCTAGAGTTCACACAGAACGGTGCAAAAAACAAAAAACATCCAGTGAGCGGCGGTTCTGCGGACGGAAACGCCTCGTTGATGAGAGAGGTCAGAGGTCAGAGGAGAACGGCCAGACTGGTTGGAGCTGACAGAAAGGCTTCAGTAACTCAGATAACCTCTTTACTACTGGAGAGCAGAAAAGCATCTCAGAACGCACAACACATCGAACCTGGAGGCGGATGTCACTTTGGTAGCCGGCTGACATTGAGCTGAAAGCTGATACCTACCCAGTGCTAGTATGGTGTTCCTAATAAAGTGCTCGGTGAGAGTATATACAAGTTTAGTGCCTGTGCTGGAACTGAAATCTGGCTTGCAGTGCACGAGTTACAACAGGTACAAAAAAAAACATTCCTCATGCTAAGAATGCAAATCATCATTTAAGTACAATACATTGTAACTATAGTTAATACCCTGAAACAGAGTGCCATTACCTAGGCTTTAGTGGTAAAACACTTGAAGGTGTTTATAGCAGAACAGAGGAGTAGATAGAAAATATCCCACAAAATAGAAAAGAGAATCTTATAAAGAGATAGTTCTTGTTTTTACAGAAGCCTGGCTGATTTATCAACTGCTGACTTCAGTCCATCCAAATATTTGTAGATGCTGGATGTAGAAATTCTCAGTAATTTATTATAGGGTTTCTATGCAGGACTCAGAAATAATAATTTCCAGGTCTTGGAAAGTTTGGAATATGCTCAAAAAGTGCAGAAGTGCAAATTGTCATAACTGTTGCAAGGAATAATTAATAATTAATCTATTAAGTAATACATAATACTGAACAAAGACAAAACTCTACACACTTTTTTTTAATTAGTCTGGAAAAAGGAATATGTGTAGGAACCCTGTTATTGGCTGTGCCAGTGCATTTCAACAGCGCCAAAAGCCCCAATCAAACGGCTTCAAAACTGTTTTCAAAGAACTGTTTTCTGTCCCATTGATCTGCCAACTTCACCTTCCAAAACTCCACTTATACAAATGTTGGTACAAATGATTTCTGGATGATGAAAAGACTTCCAGTCGGTGATAAATCAGAGGCTTACTGAAAACTTGAATTATTCCTTTCACATTTTCTTACACATTGAAATATACGTACATGGGAAGAGGAGAATCTAGATGGAGAGGATGAAACAGAACCTACAAGGAAGGTCTGATCCGTCTGTTTAAGGCTCGCAGATCTGAGTCTCCATCACAAACGTGTTCTCGAAGTGCCGGATCTTGCGGCAGTTGAGGGCCTCGCGCTTCTGGATGCCTGGAAAATGAAGAGTTACAGGGGTTAAAGGTGGATCAATAAAGTTCTAAGATCCACATGTAGCCCTGCTGGCCTGGGATCAGATCCCACCAGAACCTTTTCTGCTGAATCCACCTTACCGTCTCTCAGCTTTCATAATGTCTAAATGATGTTGGACTTTGGTAGTATCTTGGGTTGTGAATCTTCCTCCATGATAAAACCCCAAAATCAGTGATTCTGTTATCTGTTGCTCTGGTAGAGGAGACTGGAGAATTGTGTTTTTTTCTCTCTCCATTCACTGCCATTGTATGGAGGAACAGTCTGAAAATCACACTTCTAGCACATAAAGAAACGCCAACAAAGCAGATTCTGACAATATTTAAATCAAAGCCCCCATCAGGCCAGATCAGGCCAGTCACAGTAATTTTTTTTAGGTTTTACTGTTGGACTGAATAAATATGCAGCAAAGCGAATTTAGTGTTATATTTGTTTTCTTGGTATTCTCGGAGAGAAAACGAAATACCAACGCTTCAGTCGCTTGGTCAATTTGAATAAAAAACGAAACTTCCCCGCGGCGTGCAGCTTGATTTTCGGCAGCACCAGAATTCATTCGGGATATTTCAGGATAGTCACAGGCTATTGAGTAGTGAGGGCTCTATAGATAAAAGTCAAAATTTTAAACTAAAACGTGGCATCTGAGACACCACTGGTACGATTTTGATGATGAAGCCCTTGCCCTAGACTTAAAGTAAGCGTGGTAACTGACCGGAAACGGCGGCCCTGCGCTCCAGCATGTAGGTGTCTTTGCCGCGGCACAAGTTGGAGATGAAGTCGCCGAGCTCCTCCACGTCATCCACCCGCCGGGTCACCATCATCTGCTCACGGACCAGGGGGAACTGGGGATAGGTTTGCGCCTGCAGAGGGAGAGGGCAAAGATCTACGTTTCTTCTTCTGTAATCATCAGAATGAGAATGTCAGGTTTATCTGTATATTCCTTACATCACTGTTAAGAGTCTCAAAGGGCTTCACAATGACTTTCCTTTACTGTTAATGTAGTTTTCACATCCAAGCTTAGTGAACTTTCCTTGGATAAATTAAAGGTTAAAAATGTGTCTGTAAAGCTTTCACCTTGGCGGTCTGACTGTTCAGCTGATGGGTCTGGAAGGCGGATTACCTTGATGTTAATGAGCAGCTCCTGCAGGTCTTGGGGCTGCTTGACGATGGAGGTGTTGAGCGGGGTGATGTAGCACCTGTTCACGGTGTAATCCCAGTAGGCAGTCAGGCCCTGGGGGGGGGGGGAGTAAATCAGCTTCAGCATAATCTGACCTCAGCAGTTCTCAAACAAAAGGGTACAGCTTTATATTTCACTGCTGTCAGGGTAAAAACAAACAAAATATATAGCCGCAAGCGGCCATGAAAGGGGTTCAAGCCTTTTGTGAATGGTACTGACGTCGCGAAAAAAGTGTCAGTTGTTCTGAAGACATCGTCCAAATATATCCCTTGATATATCTGCCAAGTTTCGCGATCATTGAACAAACGGGTGTGGAGTTATTATACACATTTTTGTGTTAGGCCACGCCCAGTTTTGGCGTTTGCGGCGCCCCCTTTTGGTCGAATTGCACAAAATTCAGTACACGTTAGAAATGACATCCCAGACGAGGCTGAGAAGTTTGGGACCGATTATGCAAATGGGCTTTGATTTACCGGCTATTACATGGTTACACCATAGGCCCCGCTCACTCTCACCAATGATGACAAAACTTATGATTTTGACTAGTACAGCCTCCCTGAACATGCGTACCAAATTTCACGCAATTTCATCATTAGGATTAGGATTAGGATTTTTTTGGCATTTGTAGCGCCCCCTACTGTTCAATCTTAAAACAGCTTTGCACACATGGTCATTGAGGATATCTAAACATGTTCACCAAGTTTCGTGATGATTGGACAATTGGTCATGAAGTTATAACAATTTAGCTGACAGGCCACGCCCTCCCACAAATTCAAAAAATTATATTTTCAAAACTAAAGTAGATATCAAAAATCCGAAAAAGACAGTTTATAGAGATTGGTCCATAGATGCTACTGACTGATTTTGGTGGTGATTGGTCAAACGGTGTAGGAGGAGATGTTAAAAATGCGTTTTTCAAAACTTTCAAAATATATCAAAAACTTTCTAGGCGGACCTTGAGGGTCCTTGTACCAAAGTTGTAGAGTATGGTCAGCTGGACATGTGTACCAAGTTTCGTGAAAATCGGACCAACGGTGTGGAAGTTATGGCCTTTAAAGTAAAATAATAGTGATAGCGCCCCCTTCTGGCTGATTGGGTAAATATTTGTTGAGCTAGTAATGGGTCATAGTATCTGTCATTGGGCCAAATTTGATGTCTCTGCGATGTACCAACTCACGGTAATTTGCGCCAACGTGGATGAACAATAATAATATACCAGCACAAAAACAGTAGGGTTTCAGCCCTACGGGCTTGAACCCCTAAAAACATGTTAACAGCAATTTCGGTGTTTTTATATTGTCAGGCTATCTGCAGGTTTCAGAATGTCATTTCATGAAGAACAAGTTGCTGTTAGGCTACCTGGAATATAATTTAAGAAATAAACTAAAAAATGAAGAAACAAAGCTGGCAAAATCAGTCTGTTTCCAGTTGAACACAGCAAAGGAAAGTTCTGAAATTGTAAATGGGAAGTAGAGGAAAAATGACCATCACAGTGAGAACTAGTGAAACGTCATCAAAATCTGTAGAGCAGTCACGACTTTTCAAAGTTTGAAATTTCAGCCTTTGATTATAGCGCCCCCATCAGGCCAAGCAGTGTATTTTTTTCACAGCACCTAAAATGCGTCATCCCCACCGGTTTCATCAAAATCAGCCCAGCGGTGTCTGCGATGCCACGCTGTAGTTAAAAACACATCTAGATTCTTTTCATTTGATGTAATGGTGCAGCCATAAAAAATGAGAATATGGATGTGGATTTTCTAACTTTGAGGCTACTTAAGGGGAAATTTAAGGGGATATCAGGGCCGGTCAGCAGCGTCTGCCTCCCCTCACCTTGTTGAAGTCGTGCACGATGTTGGCGGGGTCGTGGTCGGAAAACTCGGGCACCGGCACGTTGATGAGCTCCACCCCCTCCTCCTCCAGCACCTGGATGCCCTCCTGGATGTGGCCGAGCCGGGTCGGCTCCGTGGCGCGCTCCGGCTGCTCCGTGGCGTGGTACTGACCGGAAACGGCGGCCCTGCGCTCCAGCATGTAGGTGTCTTTGTCGCGGCACAAGTTGGAGATGACGTCGCCGAGCTCCTCCATGTCGTCGACCCGCCCGGTCACCATCATCTGCTCACGGACCAGGGGGAAATGGGGATAGGTTTGCGCCTGCAGAGGGAGAGGGCAAAGATCTATGTTTCTTCTTCTGTAATCATCAGAATGAGAATGTCAAGTTTATCTGTATATTCCTTACATCACTGTTAAGAGTCTCAAAGGGCTTCACAATGACTTTCCTTTACTGTTAATGTAGTTTTCACATCCAAGCTTAGTGAACTTTCCTTGGATAAATTAAAGGTTAAAAATGTGTCTGTAAAGCTTTCACCTTGGCGGTCTGACTGTTCCGCTGATGGGTCTGGAAGGCGGATTACCTTCATGTTAATGAGCAGCTCCTGCAGGTCTCGGGGCTGCTTGACGATGGAGGTGTTGAGCGGGGTGATGTAGCACCTGTTCACGGTGTAATCCCAGTAGGCAGTCAGGCCCTGGGGGGGGGGGGGTAAATCAGATTCAGCATAATCTGACCTCAGCAGTTCTCAAACAAAAGGGTACAGCTTTATATTTCACTGCTGTCAGGGTAAAAACAAACAAAATATATAGCCGCAAGCGGCCATGAAAGGGGTTCAAGCCTTTTGTGAATGGTACTGACGTCGCGAAAAAAGTGTCAGTTGTTCTGAAGACATCGTCCAAATATATCCCTTGATATATCTGCCAAGTTTCGCGATCATTGAACAAACGGGTGTGGAGTTATTATACACATTTTTGTGTTAGGCCACGCCCAGTTTTGGCGTTTGCGGCGCCCCCTTTTGGTCGAATTGCACAAAATTCAGTACACATTAGAAATGACATTAGTTAGAAATGACATCCCAGACGAGGCTGAGAAGTTTGGGACCGATTATGCAAATGGGCTTTGATTTACCGGCTATTACATGGTTACACCATAGGCCCCGCTCACTCTCACCAATGATGACAAAACTTATGATTTTGACTAGTACAGCCTCCCTGAACATGCGTACCAAATTTCACGCAATTTCATCATTAGGATTAGGATTAGGATTTTTTTGGCATTTGTAGCGCCCCCTACTGTTCAATCTTAAAACAGCTTTGCACACATGGTCATTGAGGATATCTAAACATGTTCACCAAGTTTCGTGATGATTGGACAATTGGTCATGAAGTTATAACAATTTAGCTGACAGGCCACGCCCTCCCACAAATTAAAAAAAAAATATTTTCAAAACTAAAGTAGATATCAAAAATCCGAAAAAGACAGTTTATAGAGATTGGTCCATAGATGCTACTGACTGATTTTGGTGGTGATTGGTCAAACGGTGTAGGAGGAGATGTTAAAAATGCGTTTTTCAAAACTTTCAAAATATCTCAAAAACTTTCAAGGCGGACCTTGAGGGTCCTTGTACCAAAGTTGTAGAGTATGGTCAGCTGGACATGTGTACCAAGTTTCGTGAAAATCGGACCAACGGTGTGGAAGTTATGGCCTTTAAAGTAAAATAATAGTGATAGCGCCCCCTTCTGGCTGATTGGGTAAATATTTGTTGAGCTAGTAATGGGTCATAGTATCTGTCATTGGGCCAAATTTGATGTCTCTGCGATGTACCAACTCACGGTAATTTGCGCCAACGTGGATGAACAATAATAATATACCAGCACAAAAACAGTAGGGTTTCAGCCCTACGGGCTTGAACCCCTAAAAACATGTTAACAGCAATTTCGGTGTTTTTATATTGTCAGGCTATCTGCAGGTTTCAGAATGTCATTTCATGAAGAACAAGTTGCTGTTAGGCTACCTGGAATATAATTTAAGAAATAAACTAAAAAATGAAGAAACAAAGCTGGCAAAATCAGTCTGTTTCCAGTTGAACACAGCAAAGGAAAGTTCTGAAATTGTAAATGGGAAGTAGAGGAAAAATGACCATCACAGTGAGAACTAGTGAAACGTCATCAAAATCTGTAGAGCAGTCACGACTTTTCAAAGTTTGAAATTTCAGCCTTTGATTATAGCGCCCCCATCAGGCCAAGCAGTGTATTTTTTTCACAGCACCTAAAATGCGTCATCCCCACCGGTTTCATCAAAATCAGCCCAGCGGTGTCTGCGATGCCACGCTGTAGTTAAAAACACATCTAGATTCTTTTCATTTGATGTAATGGTGCAGCCATAAAAAATGAGAATATGGATGTGGATTTTCTAACTTTGAGGCTACTTAAGGGGAAATTTAAGGGGATATCAGGGCCGGTCAGCAGCGTCTGCCTCCCCTCACCTTGTTGAAGTCGTGCACGATGTTGGCGGGGTCGTGGTCGGAAAACTCGGGCACCGGCACGTTGATGAGCTCCACCCCCTCCTCCTCCAGCACCTGGATGCCCTCCTGGATGTGGCCGAGCCGGGTCGGCTCCGTGGCGCGCTCCGGCTGCTCCGTGGCGTGGTACTGACCGGAAACGGCGGCCCTGCGCTCCAGCATGTAGGTTTCTTTGCCGCGGCACAAGTTGGAGATGAAGTCGCCGAGCTCCTCCACGTCGTCGACCCGCCGGGTCACCATCATCTGCTCACGGACCAGGGAGAAATGGGGATAGGTTTGCGCCTGTAGAGGGATAGGGCAAAGATCTATGTTTCTTCTTTTGTAATCATCAGAATGAGAATGTCAAGTTTATCTGTATATTCCTTACATCACTGTTAAGAGTCTCAAAGGGCTTCACAATGCCTACTAGGTAGCAGCATCATCAGAATATAAAGCCAGAGCCTCGAGTTTAACAGCCCATAATGCTGTTGTGTTGCACAGTTAAAGTTGAACTGCATGTATCATATTTGAAAAATCATGAGAACAAAGACAACTAGAAGGGCACTCAGAGAGCGCAGACCTCCGCCAAGGTTCGTGCTATTATTGCTTGTTCGTGAGTCGGATCCGGATCCGCTCCAAAATTTAATGGGTTCTTCCTTGGCCCATGCTACACCCTTCCACGAAGTTTCATGAAAATCGGGCCAGTAGTTTTCCCGTAATCCGGCTAACAGACAAACAGACAGACAAACAAGCAAACAAACAAACAAAAACAAACAAATGGCACCGAAAACATAACCTCCTTGGCGGATTTGTTGGTGTAGTAATCTGTTGGTTCTTGCTTTGTGGGAGAATGAATGAAGTTTACTTGGATCACAGACAAAATTTGTGATCTAAACATTGTGTCACAATCTGAATCTCTTGTTTTTTGAAGATTACCAATCATTTCTACTTCGTTGGGCATTCAAACCCAGGACACTGCATTTATGAATGCTGGCAAAAGAAACAGATCCATGTCAGGTTTTACTGCATAATATGAACAATAAGTCTTGGAGATGGACGGTCCAATCCTCAACGCTAATTCTCTTCGAAGTCCTCTTCTCTTTTGAGAGCCAGCATCCAGAGGAAAGAAATCCTCTCAGAGAACAAACCCACAAGCTGTTCTATGTGTTAACTCACTGTGATGAGGAATTACACAAGATGTTAGCTCTAACGGAGAAAAAGAAAGGAGAAAAAGTCTTTTGAGAATGCAGTTCATAATCTCAGTTCTAACCTTAGGTTATTTTCTTCCAATATCCTATTTACTATCCAGACACTTTCAGAGAACAAGTTCTGACAAGTTCCAAGTCCTGCCCAGCTGAAGTTCTACCAACATGTCAAACTGCCTTGGTTTTAAACATGTTGGAAGTGTTTTGCCATTATACTGATAACACTACATATATTGTAGCCTACCGCCTGCCTATAGGGCTAAAATCCAACTTCTCAAAGTTTACTCTGTAAGCAAGCAGAGTCAATATTGAGCTTAATTTATATTGCATGTTTGTCTACGTTGATTAATTGATTGTTGCTGATTGCTTTACATTTGGTATTAGTCTCTCCACATACTGTGTCAGTATTGTTCATGTTGTCTCTGCCTCTCGGAGTCAGTATGTATTACGTTCCTGACAGCAGTCTGTCTGTTGTCATGTATTTGTTTGGAGCAGCCTGTAGGAGCCAGTGGCTCTGGCTCTGTCAGCAAAGTCTTGACCTGTCAGGTTAAAGACTTGGCAGACTGGTTTCAGCAACAAGTTCCTGCTCATCAGGGATTGAACCGACACTCAGACTGTCAAGTAGAGACAGACAAACCAGCTGCTGATCCTGCTGAGCTGTTTCTGAATTTGAAAATGCTGTTGTTCATCATCTGATTTCTACAAGTGTTCACAATACTGACAACAATAACATGGAAACACTTAAGAGTGCAGAGCCAAGGACCTCTTGGGCTTCATTCATCAGCTTATTATTGATAACATTTCTGAACATGAAAACAAAAAAATAAAAAGACTTGTGGTTTGAACCAGCATCAGGTGCATCTCATCCCTCTGTGTATCTCACTGAGCTACATCTCATCTCCTCCTGCATTCATAAGCTGTCACTGACCTGTTAGGATCTGTCAAGAGAGGGCGCTATTATACATAAATACATGAATAAATTTTGCTGTTAAGTCAAGACAAGTCTTTCCTTTACTATTAATGTAGTTTTCGCATCCAAGCTTAGTGAACTTTCCTTGGATAAATTAAAGGTTAAAAATGTGTCTGTAAAGCTTTCACCTTGGCGGTCTGACTGTTCAGCTGATGGGTCTGGAAGGCCCCCACCATAAGTCATGATCAGAAAAACAAATTGGATGAACCAGTGCTGCTCGGGGAGGTAATCAATGCCATCAAGAAGATGCAGAGTGGCAAGGCCCCCGGCCCAGATGGTTTCCCAATAGAGTTTTCTAAGAAATTCTCTTCCAAATTAGCCCCCCTACTACTTGAAATGTTTGAGTACTCTCTGAAACAAGGGGCCTTGCCTCAAACCCTTACTGAAGCATCAATCACGCTTTTACATAAGCCCGGTAAAGACCCACTGGAATGTAGTTCATACAGGCCTATCTCACTCTTAAACTCAGAGGTTAAAATTTTAGCTAAGCTTATTGCCTCCAGATTGGACAATATCATGACAGACATCACCTCAACAGATCAGACAGGCTTCCTCCTAGGTCGCCAGTCTTTCACCAACATCCGCCGAGTACTAGGTGTCATCCACTCGTCCGCCTCCCAGGAGATGCCTGAAGTGGTTGTCTCCTTGGATGCGGAGAAGGCATTTGACAGAGTGGAGTGGGAATATCTGTTTACAGTGTTGAATAAATTTGGTTTCGGTCAAAAGCTTATCTCGTGGGTTCGTTTGCTATATTCCTCTCCCAAAGCCGCAGTGGTTACGAACAAATTACATTCACAGTTTTTCCCGCTTTCAAGGGCTACAAGACAAGGCTGTCCCCTTACGGCCGAAATACATGGGACACGGACGCGGCGCGACACGTCTGCCGCGGAGTGCCCGCAACAGAGCGCGTCCATAATAATCAACTGAAGCTGCTACACGGACCACGGAAGCCGCGCGCACCCGCGCGGGCATCGCCCGGCTCTTCTCTATTTTTGCGCGTCTGGTCTATTTTTCCCCCTCTACGCACGGCTACGCGGCCCTCAAACAGGTAAAAACTCCATAGAACTGTGTAAAAAACGAGTACAATCTGTTTAAAAATGATTAAAATAAATACCTCATTGTACCAGAGGCAATGTGACGCAGCAGAGCAACCTTGTGGGTGTTTTTACATTGCACATTAAAATAAATCAATCAAATCAATGTGTATCCATGATCCTGTAGTTAAAACGATCTAGTTAATTAATTCAATACCAGTTAATATAGCCTACACTTCCAAACCAAACCAAAGTATCCTACTTGATCTCTCCTCAGAAAACCATGCAACCACACGCTACAAAGACGGAGTCTGTGTAGCAGGTAAAAAACCCCGCTCCGCCCCGCCTACGTGACGCGTCGCGTCCGTGTCCCATGTATTTCGGCCGTCAGTCCCCTCTTATTCGCACTTGCTATAGAACCCCTCTCTATAACTCTTAGATCCTCACCACTCTTTCAGGGCATCCATAGAGGGGGCATAGAGCACAAGGTTTCCCTTTATGCAGACGACCTTTTATTATTCATATCGGACCCAGTGTCAACTGTCCAACATGTAGTGGAGACCCTACGCAGCTTTGGTACCTTCTCAGGGTATAAGCTGAACCTGTCAAAGAGCGAATGTTTCCCTGTCAATAACCTGGCCCTACAAATAGAAGAAAGAGCTTTGCCCTTTCGCATGTCTAAATCTGGTTTTAAGTACCTAGGCATCAATATTACTCGAACCTTCTCTGGCCTGAAGGATAATAATTTCACACCGCTGATTGGTAAAATCAAACTTGATCTCCAAAGATGGAGCAGCCTTCATTTGTCCCTGGCAGGTAAAATTAACTGCATAAAAATGAATATCTTACCGAGGTTTCTATATTTGTTTCAATGTTTACCTATCTTCCTTCCAAAGTCATTTTTTATATCTGTAGATAAGCTGATCTCATCCTTCTTATGGGGAGACAAACATCCCAGAATACGCAAGGAATTTCTTCAACGACACAGGGCGGAGGGGGGATTAAACCTTCCAAATCTCAGGAACTACTATTGGGCCGCAAACATCTATAAGATTGTCCACTGGTCTCACTCTCCCAATGTAGACTGGTGTCAGTCAGAAACAAATTCCTGCCCATCAACATCACTCCCAGCATTGGTCACAGCCAAGCTACCCCTTTCTCCCTCACAATATACCACCTGCCCTATCGTATCTTCTACATTAAAAATTTGGTCTCAATTTAGACAAAACTTCCATCTAACAGAATTTTCTATCCAAGGCCCAATATGTAATAACCATTCCTTCCACCCTGCTAAACTGGACTCCACTTTTTCACACTGGAAAAAGCTGGGTCTTCAAAAGTTCAGTGACTTATATATTGATGGAACCTTCGCAGATTTTAGTACCCTTTCTAATAAGTTTAAGCTACCCCCGTCACACCTATTTCCAGATCCGGGAATACATTCGAAAACTGAGCCCAACATTTCCAAATCTGCCCCCAAAAACAGGGTTGGATACCATTCTGCAACTCCCTTATACCCAAAAGGGTCTAATCTCCTACCTGCTTGATATCGTTATGTCCCTTAGAAAAACGACATTGGATAAAATTTGGGCGGACTGGACAGGAGAACTAGGGTTCGAGATACCTGAGGAGACCTGGAACAGCACTTTAGATAGAGTGAATGGTACGTCTACATGTGCACGCCTGAGCTTAATACAGTTAAAAGTCCTACACCGTATCCATTTCTGCAAGGCCAGACTATCTAAAATATACTCGAGTGTTGACGAAAAATGTGACCGATGTCACACTACAAAAGCAGATCTAGCTCACATGTTCTGGCACTGCCCTAAACTAGCAGGGTTTTGGGCTACAGTGTTTGAAACCCTGTCCGAGGCGCTCGATATTGATCTACAACCTAAAGCAGAGATAGCCATCTTTGGGGTACCGAGTAGCGACATATCTTTGATAAATTGCAAAAAAGATGCAATTGCTTTTGCCTCCCTAATAGCCAGGAGAAGGATCCTGTTGGAGTGGAAATCTGCTGAACCACCTAAAGCATCTGTCTGGCTTAGTGACTTGATGCTTTTCCTTAAGCTGGAAAAGATCAAATACTCTATTAGGGGATCAACCAAAAAATTTCACTCAATTTGGGATCCCTTAATATCCCACTTTAAAAGATTAAAAACTCTCCCCCTAAACTGACCGTCGCATACCTTTCCCTATTACCTTCTTTTAACCTCCCCCCCTTATAAAATTGGCCACCTCTGTCAGTCTAAGTGTTGTGAGGGTCATGGTCTGGTCTCATGGCGTGAGCACATAATCATGAAAAAATCAAGCAGTATGCAATCCAGAGCTTTGTTTTATTTTTATTGTAATTTTTGTTCTTTTGTTTTATTTTATTATTTTTATTTCTTTGTTGTTTTTGTTTTGGTTTCTCTCCTCCCGTATACCCAACTCCATTAAGTTTTGTGTAATTGAGCGTATTTATTTTTATCTAATAGTTCTGTTGAAACTCAGTGTATATGTCACTATGTTGCTGTGATCTTAGTTACTTTAATTTGAATTTTCTATACATGTATCTTGGATTATGGGTGGGAAACCTGATGTGAGGGGAGGGAAAAAAAAAAAAGAGACTAAACATCTGTAACTATATCTGTTCATTGTCATGTCGGTCTCTAATAAAAAATAATAAAAAAAATAATAATAATAATTTGTCTGTAAAGCTTTCACCTTGGCGGTCTGACTGTTCAGCTGATGGGTCTGGAAGGCGGATTACCTTCATGTTAATGAGCAGCTCCTGCAGGTCTCTGGGCGGCTTGACGATGGAGGTGTTGAGCAGGGTGATGTAGCACTTGTTCAGGGTGTAATCCCAGTAGGCAGTCAGGCTCTGGTGGGGGGGGGGGGGGTAAATCAGCTTCAGCATAATCTGACCTCAGCAGTGTTCTCAAACAAAAGGGTATAGCTTTATATTTCACTGCTGTCAGGGTAAAAACAAACAAAAAAAACATGTTAACAGCAATTTTGGTATTTTTATATTGTCAGGCTGCAGGTTTCAGAAAGTCGTTTCATGAAGAACAAGTTGTTGTTAGGCTACCTGGAATTTAATTTAAGAAATAAACTAAAAAAAAAATGAAAAATGAAGAAACAAAGCAGCCTTTAATTATAGCGCCTCCATCAGGCCAGGCAGTGTATTTTTTCACAGCACCTAAAATGCATCATCCCCACCGGTTTCATCAAAATCGGCCCAGCGGTGTCTGCGATGCCACGCTGTAGTTAAAAACACATCTAGATTCTTTTCATTTGATGTAATGGTGCAGCCACAAAAAATGAGAAAAAAAGAGAATATGGATGTGGATTTTCTAACTTTGAGGCTACTTAAGGGGAAATTTAAGGGGAAATCAGGGCTGGTCAGCGGCGTCTGCCTCCCCTCACCTTTTTGAAGTCGTGCACGATGTTGGCGGGGTCGTGGCCGGAAAACTCGGGCACCGGCACGTTGATGAGCTCCTCCTGGATGTGGCCGAGCCGAGTCGTCACGCGCTCCGGCTGCTCCGTCACACGCTCCGGTTGCTTCGGCTGCTCCGTCACGTGCTCCGGCTGCTTCGGTTGCTCCGTCACGCGCTCCGGCTGCTCCGTCACGCGCTCCGGCTGCTCCGGCTGCTCCACCGCACGCTCCGGCCGCTCCAACGCACGCTCCGGTGGCTCCGCCGCCTCCGCCTGTATGTTAATATAGAACCTCCTTGGTATGTAGTCGTCCTCCGTCTCCTCCAGCATGTAGTCTACCGGGTAGGAGACACGGCACCACCACACCCAGTTCGTCGGGGTGGGGGAGACTGTTACAGAGGACAGAGCGGCACTCTTCCTCCACTGGACCTGGGTTGAGAAACACTGGATTAGTTGATCAAACCCGTTGATCTAACCCTAACCCTTGATAATCGGTTAATCGTTTTGGTCATTTATCGCATAAAAATACCAAACATTTGCTCGTTATAACTTAACAGTTTTCAGATTTTCTCCATTTCATATCATTATAAAACAAATATTTGGGGGGTTTTGGCTGCTGGTCAGACTAAGTAAGACATGACAAGAATCACTTTGGGCTCTGGTAACTTGTGATGGGAATTTGTCATTATTTTCAATACTTTACAGACTAATTGATTAATCAATGAATCAAAAAATAACCACTAGATTAATCGCTTATTAGTTGACAGTAGACAGGGACAGAATTATGGCTATGGCGAGGATGTATTATACTGTATATGTTGTGATAAGAGACTTGAACAGATTACGTCAGTGGGATACATATATTGTGGAAGTTTTCTTAGTGTATATTAAATTGTATATTGTATTACAGGGAAATGTGTATAAAATGACACACAACACATCTAGATTTTTTCATGCGGTCATCAAAGTCATCAAATTTCAAATTCTACTAGCAGCAGCTTTAAATACAGGTTCGCAGTGACATTTTCAACCCATAACAAATTTCAAGATATGGATAAAAAAAAAAATCATCTCCCAATAGGGCTGGTCGATATGGTTGAAATCAATATCATGATAATCATAAGAATTTTTTTATATATCAATATGATCACAATATGGCTCACGTATGCAAAATCACATGTTAAATAATAGAATTAAAGTTCATCTCATTGAACCGAATGGTAATGTTAAGTGTGATGTCAAACACAACTGAAATTTTCAAGTAATATTCCTTAAAATGTTTCATACCTCATTTTGTCAGAGGTTTTCAATAAAATGTGCTTGTTATCAGTTTAGACAGCAGAATTGTGTGTCACGATATCACAAAATCACCATGACGATATGATTCCACTGAAAGACGATAAGCGATAATACTGAATACCTCTCCGTAGAAAATATAGACTACGCCCAAACCCGCCGCGCCCAACAGAATCAGGATGGAGACCTCCAGACACACACATCGAAACGGCACCCTGGGCTGCCGCTGCGGAGCCTGCTGCCCGCCCTCCACATCCTGGTCCTGCAACACACACACACACACACACACACACACACACATATCAGTGTCAAAACACACACAAATCTCTAAAGTCAAAGGAATGATGATTTAGACAAAAAGTCAATGAGCATTTAATACTCACATGTACACTAAAAATAAACACAGTGTTGTAATTCTGGGTAATAAAGTGGACAGAAGATTATGTAACGCAGCTAAACACACTGGCCAGCGGCGACTAATCCCCCCCCCCCCTCTCTCTCGTCAGGTTTGACCTTTCACCTCTGACGGACTCCTAACGAGCTCATCCCGTCATCCAGGTCCCGTCTTTACACCACTGCTTTTCAGACGCAGCAAGAAATTCACTGAAAGTGAAACTGCTGTCAGATAAAACATTTGAAAACAGTTACTAACCCCAGTAACGCTCCGTTACTGTGTTACTTAAACCTGAACCCCCCCTTCAACTTCAACTGCAATATTGACAAAATCAAATATCGCAATATTTTAGACCGAATACCTCGATATCGATAATGTGACGATATTTTGGGGATGAGTATTGGTGCTTTCATAAGATACTTACACACAAGAAATTTTTGAAAATTAGTAATGGTCATGAGCAGAGGTGGGGACTCGAGTCACATGACTTGGACTCGAGTCAGACTCGGGACAGAGACCTCACCAGAGTCAGAATGCATTAGAATGTCATTTAGCACTCTCAGAAAAGTTGAAAAATGCAGAAAAACCAGACTGGAACTTCTCAAAAATGTTATTTGCCTCTAATACATCTAAGATTTGAACTGAGACCAATTTTTCTAAGATCTTTGAAATAAAAGGCAATTTAGAGATGGGTCTGAAATTATTAGTTTGTTGGATCAAGGCCTGGTTTCTTAAGAAGAGGCTGAGCACAGGTTAAATGAAAATGGTCAGGGACACAACCAGAAATAAGAGATTAATTCATTATTGCCTGAAGACAGGGGGGCAACAGTTCCTAGGAACCGTTTGAGGAAATTGTCCGTGATGACATCATAAGGGCTTGAAGAGGATCGCAAATGCAACAGTGTCTGTTAAGACTTTCAGAGAGATTTCGTGTGAACTGACTCAGGAGAAAAGATTTCACTTCCCTCCGGGGGGGGGGGGGGGGGGGGGGGGAATCTTGACATGTCACTTCCATGGTAGCTCTGATTTCACTGATCTTTTCAACAAAAAAAAGTTAAAGTTAGTAGCTTGGAGAACAGTGTCAAAAATATTACATTTGTGGTCTGAAACATATATGTCCTCTGCACACAGAGAATTAAGTCTTAGACCCAAAGTAAAAATCAGAAATTCATAACAGAGTATGAAAATTAAGAGACTCAGTGGAGCTTCAAAACTCGGGAAGTAAAGGCATCCATTTTTAGCCTTCACTTTATTTGGGGTGAGAAAGGCAATCAAAATGTCAACACTGATGTGTCCTTCACTGTGTGTGTGTGTGTGTGTGTGTGTGTGTGTGTGTGTCTCGTTTCTCGTCGCACGGTTTCACCCAGTTTGACGCTTTCAGATTCACTTTATTTGGCAGCTCTGCTCTTCTGTTTACGGTTTACTGCAAAAAAAATACAAAAAGTTACTGAACTGAAATAGTGAAGGAGACCGCAGATCAGAGCTTTAAAACCCATAAAAAACGAGGAAGTCTTAAGTTAACGTCACTGTGTCCTGATTCGGACACCCTCCGCTGCTATTGTCCTAAGTCGGACACATCCTTATTGACGCACTCTGACGCATTTTCCGGTCTTTTCGCGGGGATTTGAAAACACCGATCGCCACCTAGTGTTAGTGGAATGAATTTAGTTCAAATGTTTTTATTTTGAATTTTGCAACACACATAAACAAAAAACAGAAACGAGCACGCAGGCCCGAACATGGAAAACAAAACAACACAAATTAAGGAGCAGACCTACATGGAATGAATTTATACATAAGAATCTATGTCAAATTTCATATGAATACATGGACATTTAGTTTGAACATTTTTTATTGAGATACAGAAACATTTGTAAATATGCAAATTATGACAGTACAGATATCATCTCTTTTTAAGACTGACAAAAGCAGACAAAAGACAAACAAGTAAACATTATGTGAGGGGAGGGGGGATACAGAAAAGGAGAAGTAAAAGAAAAAAACAATGTATAGTAAAAATTCAACATATAAAATGGCAGTAGTATCTATATATAAATATATAGATATAAACTAATAATAAAATAAAATAAATAAATAAATAGAATTGATAGTAATAATAATTAAAATAATAATAACAGTAAGAAAAAATAATAATAATATGCTTGGTGATACAGCAGTGCATATAAAAACCAAAAATAAGTTAATTAACATGTAATAATAATAATAATAATAATAATAATAATAATAGTAATGATGAGGACGATAATAAAGAAGATATAAGTACAAAAGTACAAAAGGCCCCCCGCCCTCATCCCACCCACCTCGAACACCCCGGAACCACGGATCCAGAATTACGACGGAGTAATGTTAAAGTAGCATTAGACACTATTTGGTGTCTTTTCCAGGTATTGAATGAAAGGTTGCCAAATAAAGTCGAATAAATCCACTTGATCCCTTCTAATATATCTGATCCGCTCCACCTCAAGAGTATTGGCAAGATCAGCAAGCCACATTTTCACACTAGGAGTGTCCTTACCCTTCCACAACATTAGTAAGCATTTCTTTGCAGACATGAGGCAATAGTTAACAAATCGTCTGTAAGCCGACGTGAGATTATTTAAGGTCTCAGAAACGTTAAAAATAATAGTTTGTCTCAATTGTTGAGTCAAGAATTTCAGAGATAATATCAAAAATGTTACACCAATACGTCCTAATTTTAGGACACTGTATGTAGCTGTGTGCAAGAGTGGCTTCATCAGCTTGACACTTATCGCATATAGGAGAAACTGAGGGAAACCACCTATTAAGCTTTGCTTTGGAAAAATGCAACCTATGTACTATTTTAAATTGCATAAGACTGTGTCTTATGGAGCATCCATGAATCTGGTTCAAGCTGTGACTCCATTGTTCCTCTGTAATCTGGATATTCAGATCTCTTTCCCAGTTCTCCTTAATCCGAGACGTGTCTGCTCTGTCATCTAGTAGAGTTGTGTAGAGGGTGGACACAAGGTGAGAAACATATGGTGAAAAGTTAACGATAGATCTAAGTATTGAATCAGCTAAACTTTCATATGATGGAATGTACTTCCAGACATAGTCCCTCATCTGAAGGTATCTAAAGAAGTTTGATTTAGGCAATTTAAATTTGTCAACTAGTTGTTGAAATGAAGCAAAGCTCCTGTCAATGTATAGATCTAATAGGGTCTCGATTCCAGCATCTTCCCAAATCTTAAAAGCAATATCTGAAGTAGAGGGGGCAAATGAAGGATTTCCATTAATTGGCATCAGGAGCGCTAAAGAGCTCAGATTGGTGTGTTTGCTCAGTTGTTTCCAGATGCCAATCGATGCGTGTATCACTACATTACCCCGATATTTAGACTTGGGAAGTCTGGAGGGGGCTAAAAGAACAGCCCCCAGGTTATATGGATGGCAGTCTTCCCTTTCCAGTAGTAACCATTTAGGGGAGGTAGTGGAGAGATGAAAATAGAACATCAATACTCAGACATTTGTTGCCCAGTAATAGCGAATGAAATCAGGTAGGGCTAAGGCACCCTCCACCTTGGGCTTGCACAAATGACTTTTTTTTATTCTGTGAGATTTGTTATTCCAGAGAAACGGAATGATAACTGAATCTAATTTTTTGAAAAAGGTTTTTGTTAAATAAACTGGGAGATTTTGGAATAAGTAGAGCAGTTGAGGTAGGCAGATCATTTTAATTGCATTAACTCTACCAATAAGGGAAAGGGGCAAAGTCTGCCAGTATTGCAGACAGGACTGTAATCTGGAGATAAAGGGAGGGACATTTTCTTTAAACAGGTCCTTGTGTCTCCTAGTGACCTGTATACCCAAATAGGTGAATTTGTCATGAGTCACCTTGAATGGAAATGAGTTCAGTATATTTGGATTATGCAGTCTGACTGGCATGAGCTCGCTCTTAGTCCAATTAATACAATATCCAGAGATGGTACCAAAGGAAGTGATCACCTCCAAAAAGCGAGGAATGCTCACGTCTGGCTTTTTGATATATAATAATATATCATCAGCGTAAAGGGAAATTCTATTACGCGTCCTGTCTGTGTCATACCCGGAGATAAGAGGATCGTTTCGTATATTATGGGCTAAAGGCTCTATTGCTACAGCAAATAGTAGAGGCGACAGGGGGCAACCCTGTTGCGTACCTCTGTATAGTGTAAATTCGGGGGATATTGTTTGGTTTATTAATATTCTGGCCCTAGGACTCTTATACAGCAATTTGGTCCATTTAATGAAATGTTCACCTAGTTTGAATCTGTGAAGTACATTAAAAAGATAATTCCATTCGACCTGATCGAACATCAGGCACGAATGCCTGATGATCAGGTCGTCATCAGGCATTCGTGTGGAATATAAAATATTAAAGAGACACCTCAAGTTAAAGAATGAGTGTCGGTTTGGTATAAATCCCGTCTGATCAGGATGGACGATTTTACCAATCACTTGGTTTAGTCTCAAAGCTAGAACCTTAGCCAGCAGGCGTGCGTCTAGATTAAGTAAAGATAAAGGCCGATATGAGCCTACTTCTTGGGGGTCCTTGCCCTTCTTTGGAATAACAGTTATAACTGCATCATAAAGTGTTTGTGGTAATCCTTCAGTCTCCAGTGCATAGACAAACATATTATGCAGATATGGAAGAATAGTTGCTGACATTTTCTTATAAAATTCTGGGGTGAATCCGTCGAGCCCAGGAGCTTTACCGTTCTTCAAACCATTAATTGCAAGTTGTACTTCTTCCAGTGATATAGCTTGGTTTAAGAAGTCTGTATCTTCCTGGTCTAGACCAGGGAGATTACAGTTTTGCACAAATTTTTCAATGGAAGTGGGGTCATTGCTTGTCCTGGAGCGGTATAAATCCTTGTAAAACTCAAAGAATCTATTATTGATTTCCTTAGAATTAGAAAGTTGTTTCCCTGCACTACACTTAATACTCTGGATAGTGCGATCACTTACCATTTTTCTGAGTTGTCTGGACAGCAATCTATGTGGTTTTTCCCCATATTCAAAGAATGTCTGTTTCATATATAAAAAGGATTTAGTTATCTTGGAGGTGAGAATTTTGTTATATTGGTATTTTAATGACAGAATCTTTTGATATAATTCCCTAGAGGGGTTTTGGGCATTATCTTTGTCTAATACCTCAATTTGTTTCTCCAGGTGCTGTAGTTTCTCCTTATTAATTTTATTCTGGAATGCCTCATAGGAAATAATGTGCCCCCTCAAAAAAGCTTTGAGGGTGTCCCACAGTAGTAATGGGGAGGTATCTGGACCTTCATTAGTCTCATAGAAGGTCTTTATATGGGTTTCTAAGGTAGTGCAGAATCTAGGGTCTGTAAGGAGTACACACACTCTCCCGCACACACACACACACAAGTTATTTTCATTTTAAATCATGGTGCATAAAATATACGTGATCTAGACAAACTTTAGAACAACTAAAACAACTTTTTAAAATCCTATGTTAAAAATATCTCTCATGTCTACTGTCATGTTGTAGATATCAGACAAATAACTGCATTTGAGACGTGATTCTTTGTTGAAGTCTTTCCCGCTGCGACAACTTTTTTTTCTAGACAGCCCACTTTTCTGCCCCCCTCCAACTCGACTACAGATTATGTCACTCAGTGTCCTACATTTTCATTGGTTAGACAAAGCAGTGTAAAGCTAGCTACCAAATTCACTTATATGAGTGCAGGGTTTAGCCATTACAGTGAAAAAACAGACACAACTTGTAGGAGTAAAAATCGTTTACTCCTATCCACCTGCCTCTAAGCCTGGAATGTGCTACATCTTTAAGGTGCGTTTCCTGCATAAATATGATGTCCGCTGATATAGATTTGAGGTAAGAAAGTATCTTCCCCCTTTTTATTGGGTTATTCAACCCATACATGGACATTTAAATGTCCAATTACTTTAGGAAAGTGACTTTGATGAGAGAAAGCAGTAAGAACGCGCTTGGGTGACGATTTTTACTCCTACAAGTTGTGTCTGTTTTTTCACTGTAATGGCTAAACCCTGCACTCATATAAGTGAATTTGGTAGCTAGCTTTACACTGCTTTGTCTAACCAATGAAAATGTAGGACACTGAGTGACATAATCTGTAGTCGAGTTGGAGGGGGGCAGAAAAGTGGGCTGTCTAGAAAAAAAAGTTGTCGCAGCGGGAAAGACTTCAACAAAGAATCACGTCTCAAATGCAGTTATTTGTCTGATATCTACAACATGACAGTAGACATGAGAGATATTTTTAACATAGGATTTTAAAAAGTTGTTTTAGTTGTTCTAAAGTTTGTCTAGATCACGTATATTTTATGCACCATGATTTAAAATGAAAATAACTTGTGTGTGTGTGTGCAGGAGAGTGTGTGTCTGTGTGTAGCCTATGTGTTGAAGCCAGCCAGCTCTTGTGATCAGAAAGGTTGATTATATAGATAAACCTTCAATGTAATGTTAATTAATAATGATAATAATAAAAAATAATAATATATATATATATATATATATATATATATATATATATATATATATATATATATGAGTTGACCACATGTAAAACCAAAATTGAATAGATTTGACATTGACTTTGTGCTCTTGTGTGGGTTAGGGTTAGGCAAAAGAAGACAGAGCAGAATGAAAGAAAGGCAAGAGGACAGAGAAGAAAGAGAGAAAGAAAGAAAGTCAAGAGGACAGAGAAGAAAGAAAGAAAGAGGAGAGGAGACAGAAAGAAAGAAAGAAAGGCAAGAGGACAGAGAAGAAAGAAAGAAAGAAAGAGGACAGGAGACTGAAAGAAAGAAAGAAAGGCAAGAGGACAGAAGACAGAAAGAAAGAAAGAAAGGCAAGAGGACAGAAGAAAGAAAGAAAGGCAAGAGGACAGGAGACAGAAAGAAAGAAAGAGGACAGGAGACAGAAAGAAAGAAAGAAAGAAAGGCAAGAGGACAGAAAAAAGAAAGAAAGGCAAGAGGACAGAAAAGAAAGAAAGAGGACAGGAGACAGAAAGAAAGAAAGAAAGGCAAGAGGACAGAGCAGAAAGAAAGAAAGAGGAGAGGAGACAGAAAGAAATAAAGAAAGGCAAGAGGACAGAGAAGAAGGAAAGAGAGAAAGAAAGAAAGAAAGTCAAGAGGACAGAGAAGAAAGAAAGAAAGAAAGAGGAGAGGAGACAGAAAGAAATAAAGAAAGGCAAGAGGACAGAGAAGAAGGAAAGAGAGAAAGAAAGAAAGAAAGTCAAGAGGACAGAGAAGAAAGAAAGAAAGAAAGAGGACAGGAGACAGAAAGAAAGAAAGAAAGGCAAGAGGACAGAGAAGAAAGAAAGAAAGAGGACAGGAGACAGAAAGAAAGAAAGGCAAGAGGACAGAAGAAAGAAAGAAAGGCAAGAGGACAGGAGACCGAAAGAAAGAAAGAAAGAAAGAAAGAAGACAGGAGACAGAAAGAAAGAAAGAAAGGCAAGAGGACAGAAGAAAGAAAGAAAGGCAAGAGGACAGAAAAGAAAGAAAGAGGACAGGAGACAGAAAGAAACAAAGAAAGAAAGGCAAGATGACAGAGAAGAAAGAAAGAAAGGCAAGAGGACAGAGAAGAAAGAAAGAGAGGAAGAAAGAAAGGCAAGAGGACAGAGAAGAAAGAAAGAGGACAGGAGACAGAAAGAAAGAAAGGCAAGAGGACAGAGAAGAAAGAAAGGACAGGAGACAGAAAGAAAGAAAGAAAGAAAGAAAGAAAGGCAAGAGGACAGAGAAGAAAGAAAGAAAGGCAAGAGGACAGAGAAGAAAGAAAGGCAAGAGGACAGGAGATAGAAAGAAAGAAAGAGGACAGGAGACAGAAAGAAAGAAAGAAAGAAAGAAAGGCAAGAGGACAAAGAAGAAAGAAAGAAAGAGGACAGGAGACAGAAAGAAAGAAAGACAAGAGGACAGAGAAGAAAGAAAGAAAGGCAAGAGGACAGAGAGGAAAGAAAGGCAAGAGGACAGGAGATAGAAAGAAAGAAAGAGGACAGGAGACAGAAAGAAAGAAAGAAAGGCAAGAGGACAAAGAAGAAAGAAAGAAAGGACAGGAGACAAAGAAAGAAAGGCAAGAGGACAGAGAAGAAAGAAAGGCAAGAGGACAGAGAAGAAAGAAAGGCAAGAGGACAGGAGATAGAAAGAAAGAAAGAGGCCAGGAGACAGAAAGAAAGTAAGAAAGAAGACAAGGAGCAAAAGGAAGGAGAAAAGAGACGAACAGTGAGGACCACAGGAAGAGAAAGCAAGTTAGATAAGGTGTGTGTGTGTGTGTGTGTGAGTGAGAGAGAGAGAGTTTTTTCATTTTTACAGGAGCATCAAGATGTTAAAAGTAAAGGTGGATATAGAAATTTAAATGCTGCTTCGGTTTAAGGTAAATATACATGTCTATGAAAGGTGATATGGCAATTTATAGAATTTTTTTCAACCAAGGCATGCAATGTGCCTGTAGACGTAATTTTGAGTTTATTTCTGACTGAAAAAATGTATATCAATTTACAGATGCCAAACAACCGGCAAATTAAGAAGAGGGAGAGGAAGACGAGGAAATGGGAGGCCATGGAACAGGCCAAGCAGGAGGTGGAAGCAGGCAGGCTCACTTGCAGGCAGGCAGCCAAGCGGTTCGGGGTCCCGAAGTCCAGCCTGAGTGACCGAGTCAGTGGAAGGGTGGCCTCTGGCTGTGTCCATGGTCAGAGGCCACTTCTCGCCCCTGAAGATGAGAATTCCCTGGTGGAGTACTGTTTGTATTCTGCCAGTCATGGGTTTCCACTGACGAAGCCTCAGATCCTGGCCCCACGCTCTGGCCATTTACAACTACCGCCACCCAAACACCCAGAAGACTGCGGTTGGCCAGACGTGGTGGATCAACTTCAGAGAACGGCACCACCATCGCCTCACTGCCCGGACCCCAGACATAATTGACCGTGGGAGGGCATCCTGTGCCAAGAGGGGGCCCATAAATGAATATTTCAGGCTCCTCACTGCCACCCTGGAGGAGCACGGGTTGAGGGAGAAACCCTGTCAAATCTACAACTGCAACGAGACGGGGTTTCAGCTGGACTCAATGAGAAGAAAGGTCATTGTGCCCTGAGGGACGAAACATGCATACAGACAGGCCCAGAGAACCAGGGACCACATCACCATCCTGGCCTGCTTCAATGCGGCTGGGGAGGATGTCCCCCCTTTTGTCATCTACCCCCCTATAACAAGGAAGGGGTCCCTGATGCCCTCTACGGGAAGTCGCCGGCTGGGTACATGGACAGTGAGCTGTTTAGGAAGTGGTTTGTCGGGCACTTCCTGAAGTTCGCTGCCCAGGAGCGCCTGCTGCTGCTGATCATGGACGGACACCAGTCCCACCTGGATCCAGAGCTGGTCCGGGCAGCACAGAGGAAGGGGGTCATTCTCCTGTGCCTGCCGCCACACACATCTCACATCCTGCAGCCTCTGGATGTGAGTTTCTTTGGACCCTTGAAGGCAGACTTACAGGAGATCTGTTGGCTGTGAGCCACTCTTTCTTGGTTTCCAAGAAAGAGTTTTCAAGGGTCCTTAGGGACTCATACCAGAGGCTGAAGGATCGGAGAGTGGTGGTGGCTGGGTTCAGGAGGTGTGGCCTCTACCCTCTGGACCCGACGGCCATTGACTGGTCTCGGGTCATGCCGTCCGGGCCGCGGCGTGGGACCTCCTCACCACCTCCGCCAACCCCATCGGCATCTTCCTGGGCCACGCCTGATGCTACCCACCCCATCCAACCTCCCCTATCCCCAGTTGCCCCACCCCCGAGCCCACCTGGCACAACAACCCTGGCCCAGACTCATCCTACCCCTGCCCCCCATCCCCTGAGCCCACCCCCTGTCCCCAATACCCAGAATCCACCTCCCCCTCCACCTGCCAATCCTTACCTCACCCATCCCCTGGTAGCATCAGGCCAGATAACAGCAGACCTGGCCCACCTCCTGGCCGAGATCAACTACGCCCACAACACCGGCAAGGTCAGGAGGAACACCACCAAGGCCAGGATCCTAACGGCTCAGGAGATGTCCGACGCCATCGAGGAGGCGGAGGACCGCGCTGCAAGGCGGGAGGCCCAAGCTCTGGCCAGACGAGACCGAGAGCAGCAGCGGGCCGAAGACACCAGCCCGGCAGCCACTTCCTCTACCCTGCCTGGCAGCTCCCGCCCCAGCCGCAGAATGTCCCTCGGGGCTGCTCCAGCCACCAGCTTCGGCCTTCCCATCGCCGGTCCCTCAACCCCCTTGGCCCCCTCTTGTGCCTCCCATGGTCCCCGGCTGCCTGCCCCCAGCGGCACACCATCCCAAACGAGCCTGCCTGCTCAGGAGCATCAACACCATCCCCCAACTCCTGCCGGACAAGCGGACGGTAAATCATATCTATTTTACATTTGACTGTGCATTTAATTGAATTTAAATATCGAAATGTAACAACTACTGTGATGCAGACATTATTGGGAGTATGTATTTTCATGTTTTAATATAAAATATGATCATTCTTTTAGAGCCTTCAACATCAGGATGTGGCCTCTGGGGGTCCCAAATTTCTTCCTCTCCCTCTCAAAGTAAATCCTTTATATAATCTGTAAAAACAAACAACATTTTAACATGTTAGTGACATTAGCCTTGATGAAGAATAAACAAGACATGTCTAAATAGCTTTGTCTCTTATTTTTACAGCCTTGTCGTCCAGCTCCTCCTCGTCTGCTGGACCCACGACATCCACCGGTAGTGTAGGCTACTTCATGTTGACTGTCTTTGCATGCCAACACATGATAATCAGGCAATTTTCTTAAAATTTGTTTTTTTTGTGAGTAGGTCACACCGCTGGGAAAAGAAGGCAGGAGCCGACAGTTTGGCGGTGTGGCCGGTGCAGGAAACCAGACCCTCCAGACAATTCGGAGGGATTGGTGTCGTGGGTCCAGTGTGACAACTGTCACAAATGGTTCCATGCCATTTGTGTGGGCTGGGAGGAGGAGCTGGACAACGACGATGAGGACTTTTGGTGTTTTTGGTGTCAAGACGTTTGATTTTGTTTGTCTTATTTATTTATTTATTTTTATTTGAATTTTTTGTCCTGTCTATTTTATGTTAATCAATAAATGTTTTATGTTAATCAATAAATAGCTAATCTTTTCCATCATTTTCTATAGTCATTTGTCTTTGATTCAGACATTACCATTTTAGTCATTAACACGTATGTTTATAGTCCTGCCATAAATACTTGTGTGTGTATTATTGGCAATTGTTATATGTACATATGTATGAGTGTATATGCTCAATTTAATGCATCAGCTGGTATTTTGTAAGTGATCAAACTTAGAAGAGAGTTTAACAAAATATCCAGCAGGTGGCGGTAACGCAGCAAAATGGAAATTAAGGAGCCTTAACTGTATTATTTGGAGTTGTTGAAGCATGTTATCTTATTGTGAAGGACGGAAGTACGGTGCCGGGTGTTTTGTCATGAGTGATGTAGACTTGATTGACTCAGGAACAACCAAAAGGCCCTGCAAAATCAGCAGCGCGTAGTGTTTACAGCGTGAAGAGAGGGGTGTCCGACTCAGGACAAGCCTAGCGCGCAGTTAAATTACCGGCGATAGCGTCCTTTTTCCGACTCTGGTAAAGACAAATCTAAAGTAAATGATTAAAACGATATATGGTTAGAAAGGTAATAAGTTATACTTGACGTTTACACCATTAAACTAGTTGGACACATTACATGATCGTTTATAACAGTAGTTAAAGCAAAATCTTAATAGAATGTTAGCAAAAAAGTGTCCGGCTCAGGACACACTTCCGTTACTCTTCGAGAATTAAACGGGGCGGAACAAGCTCGGAAGACTGTTACCGTTAATTGCAGTGTAACGTTAATACTCGGCTGATATTACAGTTTTTTAAATTTATTACTCGTTTATTACACATATTCACACGTACGCCTGATATAACCCCGGTTTTTAATTAACTCACCGCCTCTTTGGGGATCAGAGCCTCATCGGTACCGGGTTTGTTCGGCTCCTTTTGGGCCAAAGCAGAGTTGTATGTGATTTTAACCATGCTAGCTAACGGCTGGAGCGTCGTGTTGTGTAGTCCGTTCCCTCTCCGTCCTGCGCTCGTGCATCTGATTCCAGCGGCGGATCACGTCGAAGAGTGGTGCTGCGTTCACGAGCTGTCGGAAATGTAAGAATTACGAGTAAAGCGCACACGAACCGCTCGATTTAGTGGTAACTGTGATCAGTCTGAAGAGTAGTGCTGCCTTCGCGTGCTGTTGGAAATAGCAGAATTAAGAGTTGATCGTACATGAACGGCTCAACAAAGTGGGGAATGTGATCAGCTTGAATAGTACTGCTGCTCTCGTGTACTGTCGGAAATATTATTGGGATTACGACTTGAGTTGTAGCTAAATATGATCAGCCTGAAGAGTAATGCTGCCTTCAAGTGCTGTCTGAAATATCAGGCTTCGAGCTGAGCGCACATGAATGGCTCAACAAAGTAGTAAGTTTGAGGTGGGGCTGGGGGGAGTATGGGGTCCTGAGAAAACAAATGGTGGAGGGCATGGAATCTTCTCCCTGCATTCATGTGCTACATGAGTATTCATCATCATCAACATCATCATCATCACCACCATAATCTTTCATCTTCTTCCTGTTGTTGTTGTTCTTCTTCTTCTTTTTCTTCTTAATGATTACAATGGGCCATTTAGTAATACATGATCATTCTGGGATCGCAGGAATATTTTGTAATATTTATTGTGGTCTGACCCTTAACCTCAATATTTAGTTGCTTATAATGTTGACAATTTAAGTTAAATATACCCATCTATATCATGTTATGACCCAGTGGGGTCATGTATGCTGGCATGTTCTGTGGTATGTTTGTATATTGGCATTCTGTTTTCTTTCTCTCTCCCTCCCTGTGCCCTCTCTGGAGTGTGGGTAATTGTCTGCAGGTGGAGTTTTTACTATTGGCTGAACCAGGTGATTGGAGGGGTGTGTCCTGAATGCTGATTGGCCTGTGATGACAGCTCCAGGGATGTAAGGCCGAGGACAGCTGATACCATGGGCTCTCTCTCCCCTGCTTCCAACCGACCAGATCTTGTGTGATGTAGCTGCTGGCTTTGTAATTAAACTCCAGTAACTTTTATGCAGCTGCAGGATTTAGGGACTCTGTGTCACCTGTAAATACCTACTCAAGTGGCAGCTCCAGGTCTGTAGGGGTGGGTAGCCCTTTTTGTTTGAGTGCTGTTATCTCCTGTTTTTGGGTTAGGGAGTTAGGTTAGTTGCCTATGTTCTTTTGTTTCTCTTAATTTTTTGGTATAGGTAAGTTAGATCTGGTTGCATTACTTTTGTTTGTTGTTTTGGCTATGCCCACCCTGAAGCAAAAACAGACTGGGGAATAAACTTGCTACTTTTATACCATCTCTCTGGTCTTCCTTGGGAGCGGGGAAAAGTGGGGAGTCACACTCTTTTTAGTTGTGTCCAGTTCCCCTAGGGTGGGCATAACAATCAAACTTAAGCAATATATTAAGACTTCTTTTAGAACTGCATTATATGAGTAAATTATTTTGGACTAAAATGTCAACTGGAACGCTAAAATTCCAAAGTCACAATGTGACTCCAGGTTGAGATAAATGTAGAGTAACATGGAAGCTCCAGTTCCATTTCTGAGTTTGATCGTTTAGGAGAGAGAGAAGAGATGGCTCTGTTTTTAACAGCATTTAAATAGCAAAACCACACAAACAAACGATAGTTTAGTTACATGTACACTATTGACTGTAGTGGAACTTACAAATCTCTAAAGAAATAAAACCATACAGGCAGCACATTTTTTTCGATATTGTTATTGATATCTTTTTTTGAGAAATGCAAGACAAAGTAAGGGGGGGCGGGTGGGGGGATTTGGAAATGGATGGAGGGGGGTTGGGTGTGTGAGCACAGATGTTAATGTGCTCACATTGAAGAATTGGAGGATTTGTCCTCCTTGTCCTTCTTTTTCTCCTTACGCTTTGGAGTAAGGGCATCAGCGATTCTACGCAGGAAGCTCCGCTTCTTTTTCTTCTTCTTCTCCAGAAGTTCATTGAGGTCCCTCTCCAGAACAGCAAGCTTATCCGCCATGAAGGCTTTTCTCTTTGCCCACTCTCGCTCTTTCTCCTCCAGGGCCTGCTTGTTGTCAGTTTTGGCCTTGAGGAGACCGGCCCTCTCCTCCTGCTGCTGGAGGAGGCAGCTCTCTAGCTTCTGCTCAGTGTGCTTCAGAGCAGCTGTGATGCTGGTTTCAGCTTGGGCCCTTTCCTGGACCTGTTCCTGGCCCTTTTCCTGGGCATGGACCTGGGCCTCGACTTGGGCCTTTTCCTGGGCCTGGACCTGTTCCTGGGCCTTTTCCTGGGCCTGTTCATGGGCCTTGCCTTGGGCCTTTTCCTGGGCCTTTTCCTGCACCTGGGCCTGTTCGTGGGCCTTTTCCTTGGCCTGTTCCTGGGCCTCGGCTTGGGCCTGTTCCTGGGCCTTTTCCTGCACCTGGGCCTGTTCCTGGGCCTCGACTTGGGCCTTTTCGTGGGCCTTTTCCTGGACCTGGGCCTGTTCATGGGCCTCAACTAGGGCCTTTTCCTGGGCCTCGACTTGGGCCTTTTCCTGGGCCTTTTCCTGCACCTGGGCCTGTTCCTGGGCCTCGACTTGGGCCTTTTCCTGGACCTGGGCCTGTTCATGGGCTTCAACTAGGGCCCTTTCCTGGGCCTTTTCCTGGACCAGGGCCTGTTCCTGGGCCTCGACTTGGGCCTTTTCCTCGGCCTGTTCCTGGGCCTCGACTTGGGCCTGTTCCTGGGCCTCGACTTGGGCCTTTTCCTGAGCCTTTTCCTGGGCATGGACCTGGGCCTGGGCCTGGGCCTGGGCCTGGACCTGGACCTGGACCTCTGCCTTTTCCTTGGCCTTTTCCTGGGCCTGAGCCTGTACTTGGACCTCTTCTTGGGCTTTTCCCTGGGCCTTTTCCTGGGTCTGAGCCTGTACTTGGACCTCTTCCTGGGCTTTTCCCTGGGCCTGTTTCTGGGCCAGTTCCTGGGCCTTCACCTGGGCCTGTTCCTGGGCCTCGACTTGGGCCTGTTCCTGGGCCTCGACTTGGGCCTTGACTTGGGCCTTTTCCTGGGCATGGGCCTCGACTTGGGCCTGTTCCTGGGCCTTGACTTGGGCCTCGACTTGGGCCTTTTCCTGAGCCTGGACCTGGACCTGGACCTCTGCCTTTTCCTTGGCCTTTTCCTGGGCCTGAGCCTGTACTTGGACCTCTTCTTGGGCTTTTCCCTGGGCCTTTTCCTGGGCCTGAGCCTGTACTAGGACCTCTTCCTGGGCTTTTCCCTGGGCCTGTTGCTGGGCCTGTTCCTGGATCAGTTCCTGGGCCTTCACCTGGGCCTCGACTTGGGCCTGTTCCTGGGTCTCGACTTGGACCTTGATTTGGGCCTTTTCCTGGGCATGGGCCTCGACTTGGGCCTTGACTTGGGCCTCGACTTGGGCCTTTTCCTGAGCCTGGACCTCTGCCTTTTCCCTGGCCTTTTCCTGGGCCTGAGCCTGTACTTGGACCTCTTCTTGGGCTTTTTCCTGGGCCTGAGCCTGTACTAGGACCTCTTCCTGGGCTTTTCCCTGGGCCTGTTCCTGGACCTGTTCCTGGGCCTCGACTTGGGCCTGTTGCTGGGCCTCAACTTGGGTCTCGACTTGGGCTTTTTTCTGAGCCTTTTCCTGTGCATGGACTTGGGCCTGTTCCTGGGCCTCGACTTGGGCCTGTTCCTGGGCCTCAACTTGGGCCTGTTCCTGGGCCTCGACTTGGGCCTTTTCCTGGCCATGGACCTGGGCCTGTTCATGGGCCTCGACTTGGGCCTTTTCCTCTGCCTGTTCCTGGGCCTCGATTTGGGCCTGTTCCTGGGCCTTGACTTGGGCCTTGACTTGGGCCTTTTCCTGAGCATGGACCTGGACCTGGACCTCTGCCTTTTCCTTGGCCTTTTCCTGGGCCTGAGCCTGTACTTGGACCTCTTCTTGGGCTTTTCCCTGGGCCTTTTCCTGGGCCTGTTCCTGGGCCTCAACTTGGGTCTCGACTTGGCCTTTTTCCTGAGCCTTTTCCTGTGCATGGACCTGGGCCTGGACCTGGACCTCTGCCTTTTCCTTGGCCTTCTCCTGGGCCTGTTTTTGGGCCTTTTCCTGGGCCTGAGCCTGTTCGGCCAGGCCTAGGAACATGAACTGGAGCTGGGTCTGGGCAGAAGAGTCCAGGTCCAGAATCTCCTTAAGATGTTCATCTGCCTCCCTCATAGTCTGGTATTCCTGCCTGGTCCATTTCCTCTGGGTCTGTTGTTGCTTCTCAGCAGAAGAGTCTATGCCCAGAGCCAGCTTGAAATATGCTTCAGCCTCTATCATCATCAGATGCTCCTGGCTGCTCCATTTCCTCTGGACCTGGACCTGTTCGGCCAAGCCCAGGAACATGAACTGGACCTGGGTGTGGTCAGAAGAGTCAAGGTCCAGAATTTTCCTGATATATTCATCTGCCTCCCTCATCATCTTATAGTCCTGCCTGCTCAGTTTCGTCTGGGTCTGGGTCTGTTCCTTGTTCTGGACAGAAGAGTCCAGGCCAAGAACCAGCTTCAACTGTTTTTCTGCCTCTATCAGCAGCAGATGTTCCTCGCTGCTGGAGAGTGGGTCCACGAGCCCAGTCTTCCTCTCCACACGGAATTCCAGGTAGGTCTGTCGCGCAGTAATGTGGGCGGGGCTTACCTGTGTATGAAGAGAGGGTCGCACTCAGAAATATATCATTCACTTGATTTAATTGTTCATCTGTCACAGAACATTTTTGGACATCCAGCCTTCATCAGTGTGTACAAATGAAGGAATAGCCTACGTTTCTTACTTACAGGGGACAGGTAGTTTACCAGGTGAACCTAATTTCTAATCATTGTGGTGTTGTAATGAAACACATCACATTGACTGTCAGTCAATACTGTGCATTGTACAATTTCATCTGAAGTACATCCACCATCCAGTTAGACATACTGAAATAACAATATTTAAAATTAGCATTATTCACAAAGCATATTCCAAAACAACTATGGCTGTCACTGTGGGGCTTACCTGGGCATCCTCCGGCTCTGTGTTGTGCTGCATCTCCATGTGTTTCTTTCTCTTGTCTCTCTTTCTCTCTCTTTTTGTCTTGTGTGTTGCCTCCATCGCGCCAAAAAGTGAAATGTCTCTGTGCTGTGTGCACTTGGAATTCTAACATCACACTGCATTCGCTGTCCTCATTGTGACACCACAGTGTATGAAGTTAGTGGATTCCAAGTTCCCCTTGACTGACAGGACTGTCAAAGATTCTGTGTGTTTTGATTTGATTTTTTTTAATGTGTCTAGCTTCAGTTAAGTGAATAAAAGTGTATTTTCTGGGTTTAATTACAAGAAGTGTAATGTGATTTAAGGTCAGTCCGGTTAGTGAGTGTTTGGAAAGAGTATTTTGGTTCTTGTTGAGAGCCACTGCACTATATGTCATCTAACTAATGTCATCTACACATATATAAACATATGGCAAATTTCAACATTTTCAAGCATTTCTCTAAATATATTCTGAAATATACAGTATGTGAAATGTATTTTTTGCAGCTTGGGATAGCTCTGATGTCACTGGACTGCATCTGATCCCAGCAAGCATGAGCAAACCTGAGAACTGCATCTTGACTTTCTTATCGGTACTGATTTGACAGTATGAAATATTTATTATTCTCAGGCAGGCTGCAGGCAAAACTGGCTGGAAACCCAGTTATCACCCCAATTTTCCCACAGGGATCCATAAAGTTTAATCTAATCTAAACCATACAGGATAGACAGTTTCTATATTAAAACATAACATACCACAAAAATCTTCTCAGATGGGATGCCTTATGGCAAAATCTTACCAAATGGTGGTCTGCAGTCTAATCAACACAGATCTGTTTGGGGTTCCTTGACATGAAAAAGTTTGGACTGGTGTAGACAATGTCTTCCACAAGCAAGTAGCTATGGGAAAAAGCCTGGACAGAACTCAACTCAGGATTTTAGAAATTGGTTTTATGTGTAGCCACTTCAGCTTGTTTGTTATAGCTAACCATAGCATCTTTCTTCTTGTAAACAGAACTGAATACACAATAGCTAACATTATTTGGCAAATACTTGCATATTAACATAAACATTAGTTATATTGGTAAAACAAATTTCCTAGTTGGAAATTTTACATGATCGGCATTCAGTGATGATGATGATGATGATGAAGTCGGAAAGTCGGAGTAAAGTTTATGAGTTATGATACGATAACATGACAAAAAAATCTAGTTTTGTGCCAGTCAGCTTCTATACACACAAGGGTTTATTACGTGTTTGTAGTCAGCCAGACTAACCATCATAACTAACATTTGTTAAAATTAAGTTTGTTAAATTAGTTTGTTCAGCTGCATATGCTGCTTATTGCTTATTATTTGTCTTTCAGGTTTGCTTTTCCGACAAAATAGCATGTGAATGCAACGCTGTTAGGCAGCTGACATGGAAGTCCCAGATGTCGGAGTTTCACACAGCATGTGAACGCAGAATGTGTCAACAACTAATGATTAAAGTGATGTATTTTATTCTTCTTCTTATTATTATTATTATTGTGGTATTGTTAGGCATCCTATGTAAATAATTAGTATTGCTGTATGTTTACAGTATATATTTTTTTGTTTTGTTTTTAACATTTACCATTCTCCTCTTTGTTCTGCTGATGCAGCAAAAAGTAGCTCTCGGTGCCATTTGATCTCTAAAATGATACTAGTATTTAGTATTTAGTATAGGAAAACACTGTCAGTGAACGTTACAGCTCTATTTACGACTTCAAACTTGGAAAATGGAAGTTTACGAGGCGTTCCTTTCTTTCTTTCTCAAATCTTTTTATTGATTTTGCACCAGTGTTGTAGACAACAAACAGTGACATCCAAGATGTATGGGTGAACTGGTTTCTGCTTTGACAGACGAGACATATAAGCAATATGCAAGACATATAAACAAGAACAAGAACATGAACCAACCCTCAGTTCTATCAACTCCTACCCAACCTTCTACGAGGCGTTCCTGAAGGCAGCAAAAGCTTGGGGAGGAGATTTCGCTGCTGGGAGGGTGGTGTGACGTCACCGATCATCACACAAGTGGGTAAAACGCCAAATTGGGAATTGAACCCCTAACCCTGGCAGTGTTAGTGCCTTGTTCTGCCCATTAAGCTACAACAGTCTGCAAATTCAGTATGTAAATGTGTATAGGTGCCATGCTTTACCTAGGGCTGGGTGATATGGATGAAATCAATATCATGATAATCATAAGGATTTTTCTCAATATCCATATATATCACAATATGGTTCATGTATGCAAAATCACGTTAAATAATCAAATTAATGTTCATCTCATTGAACCGAATGGTGATGTTAGGTGTGATGTCAAACAAAACAGAAATATTCAAATAATATTCCTACCATACCTCATTTTATCAGAGTTTTTACGTAAAATTTGCTTGTCATCATCAATTTAGACAGCAGAAATGTGTGTCATGATATCAAAATATCTTCATTTCATCACGATATGATTCCACTGAAAGACGATAAACGATAATATTGAATTATCGCCCAGCCCTAGCTTTACCTCTCTTGTAAATATATTTTAGACTCAGTGACTGCTTTACCTCTCCTGTAAATATATTTTGGAATGACTGACTGCTTTACCTCTCCTGTAAATATATTTTGGACTGACTGACTGCTTTACCTCTCCTGTAAATATATTTTGGACTGACTGACTGCTTTACCTCTCCTGTAAATATATTTTAGACTCAGTGACTGCTTTACCTCTCTTGTAAATATATTTTATACTCAGCGACTGCTTTACATCTCTTGTAAACAGATTAGTGACTGCTTTATCTCTCTTGAAAATATATTTTGGACTGACTGCTTTACCTCTCTTGTAAATATATTTTGGATTCAGCGACTGCTTTATCTCTCTTGTAAATATATTTTAGACTCAGCTACTGCTTTACCTCTCATAAACAGATTTTGGACTCAGCGACTGCTTTACCTCATGTAAATATATTTTGGACTGAGTGACTGCTTTACCTGTCTTGTAAATATAATTTGGACTCAGCTACTGTTTTACCTCTCATGTAAATATATTTTGGACTCAGCGTCGTGAATCCTGCAGGCCAAGAAACCTGAGAATTAAGATTTTAAACTGTAAATAAAACTGTTATTCCATAAAAACACTCGTACGACAATGCTAAAATGAAAAAAAAAAAAAAAAGGTCCTCAGTCCTCAGGATTCACGGTTCCCTGGAATCACAGACGTCCCTCGGCACGTCGAGTTTAACAGTCCATAATGCCATTGTGTTGCACAGTTAAAGTTGAATTGCAGAAGTATCATATTTGTAAAATCATGAGAACAAAGACAATAAAATTATTAAGCTTTATTGGTGCAGTAATCTCTTGGTTCTATACTGTATATTGGAGCTATATACAAGTTTAGTGCCTGTGCTGGAACTGAAATCTGGCTTGCAGTGCACGAGTTACAACAGGTACAAAAAAAAATTCCTATGCATATCATCATTTAAGTACAAAACATTGTAACTATAGTTAATACCCTGAAACAGTGTCATTACCTAGGCTTTAGTGGTAAAACACTTGAAGGTGTTTATAGCAGCACACCCCAGAGGAGTAGATAGAAAATATCCCACAGAATAGAAAAGAGAATCTTATAAAGATATAGTTATTGTTTTTACAGAAACCTGGCTGATTTATCATCAACTGCTGACTCTTTTCAGTCCATCCAAATATTTGTAGATGTTGGAAGTAGAAAATATAACGTAAAATAATTTGCTCATTTCCAGGTCTTGGAAAGTTTGGAAACTGCTCAAAAAGTGCCAAAGTAATACAAAATGACAGTAACACTCACTGTCATTTTGCAAATTGTAATAACTGTTGTGAGGAATAATTTAGACTCCTCATAAGCTACTAAGTGATACAGAAGACTAAGCCAAGACAAGAACAATACAAATCCTGTCAAAGGAATTAGTCGGGAAAAAAGTATTGAATTTAGAAATGGAACATGTGTAGGAACCCTGTTCTTAGCCAAAAGACAGTGCAGAATTTTGTTTAGCCCCAATCAAACGGCTTCAAAACAGTCTTCAAAGAATTGTTTTTTGTCCCATTGATCTGCCAGCTTCACCTTCCAAATTATTCCCCAATTACACAAATGATTTCTGGATGATGAAAAGGCTTCCAGTCGGTGATAAATCAGAGGCTTACTGGAAACTTGAATTATTTCTTTAACATTTTTTTTACACAGTGAAATGTACGTACATGTGCAAATCACCTCTGGCATATTATTGCTCAAGAGGATTTTAATATTACTGACGTCTTATCAGCAGTAGATGGAGAGGATGAAACAGACCGTACAAGGAAAGTCTGATCCGTCTGTTTAAGGTTCACAGATCTGAGTCTCCACCACAAACGTGTTCTCGAAGTGCCGGATCTTGCGGCAGTTGAGGGCCTCGTGCTTCTGGATGTCTGGAAAGAGAAGAGTTACAGTGATTAAGGTGGATAAATAAACTTCTAAGATCCACATGTGTCCCTGCAGGCCTGGGACAGAACCTTCTCTGCTGAATCTACCTTACTGTCTCTCAGCTTTCATGATGTCTAAATAGAGAAGGAAGCTTAAGGGTGACCTGCCAGCTTTCTTTTAAAAGCACGAGGCAACAGGAAACATGTCGTCCTCCATGAATGATGCAGGCGTCCGTTGAGCCAATCAGTAACAGGATGCATCATCTCTCCAAGTTTCGTCAAAATCGGATCAGTGGTGTAGCAGTTACGACCTTTCAAAGTCTCTCTTATCAGACAAGTCACTGTATTTTTTTAGGCTTGACTGTTGGACTGAGTACATCTAAAGACAAGAGAACTTAGTGTTATATTTGTTTTCTCAGTATTGGCAAGAAATTCTGTCAGAGAGGGAAAATGAGATCAGATTTGCTCCGTTTGGATAAAAGCACCAGAAATTATTCATTATATTTCAGGATATTCAGGCTGTTGACTAATGAGGGTTTGATAGTTTTTTACACTCAAACATGTTATTATATCAAAAAATCTTCCAAAAATCTAAATTTGCAGGGATGATTTTTGGATATTTTATGGCCTAGCCTTAAAACAAACAGCAGGTCTTGAGTCTCAGCACTGACCGAAATCATGGGCCCTGCGCTCCAGCATGTAGGTGTAGCGGCCGTAGCACAGACTGTTGATGAAGTCGCCGAGATCCCCCATGTTGACGACCTCCCCGGTCACCATCATCTGCTCACGGACCAGGTGGGGCTGAGGCAGGTAGGGGCGAGCCTGCAGAGGGAGAGGGCAAAGGTCTACTTTTCTTCTGTAACCATCACAATAACAATGTCAAGTCAAGTTTATTTGTATATTCCTGACACAGGACTTCACAACGGCCACATTATGAAACAATAAATGAAAACACATTCATTGACAACGTGCAACAAAACCACAAGGTAGCAGCATCATCAGCCTAATAAATCAATCAATAATTCAGTAAATGCACAAAGAAATCGGGAAATAAATACATTAACAAATAAATCCATGCGTGCCAATAAATAAAAAACTGAATTCATGTATGAAAAATACAATATCTTTAACTTGTTTATACAGTTCATTTTATTTTTGCTGCTACATCAAGAATTAATTTATTATTTTATTTATTCATGTATTTACGTGCTGATTTCTTTGTGCATTTATTTATTGATTCATAGTTGTATTCATTCATTTATTTATTTCCCAATTTCGTTGTGCATTTATTGAATTATTGATGTAATCTATTTATTGATATGTCAGGAATGGGATTCAACAGGTAATTTGTGGTTTGTAGACTGTTGAGAGTGTAATATGGTTTCTAAATTTTGCTGAGCGAGCCTAAACAAGCTACAGGGATTAAGGGAAAAATTTGTAACGTCATGAGCAGAGGTGGAGACTCGAGTCACATGACTTGGGACTCGAGTCAGACTCGGGACAGAGACCTCACCAGACTCAGAGTGCATTAAAATGTCATTTAGCACTCTCAGAAAAGTTGAAAAAAGCAGAAAAACCAGACTGAAACTTCTCAAATTTTTTTATTTGCACCTAATACATCTAAGATTTGACCTGAGACCAGTTTTTCTAAGATCTTTGAAATATAAGGCAATTTAGAGATGGGTCTGAAATTATTACACTTTGTTGGATCAAGGCCTGGTTTCTTTCCTAAATTTGTCTCATGATATTGAGTGTCTATATCCAGAACATTTCTCTCTGGGCCAGTTTCTTCAGAACATCACCGAGGAACTCTTGGCCGGACAAGTCCCCACAAGTGGAGGGAAGTGACATCATCGTAGCTCTGATGTCACTGATCTTTTCAACAGGAAAAGTTTACAATGTTTCACAATCAATAGTAGAAACAGGAGTGACAGAGGTCCCAGAAGTCCCAGATGTCGGATTTTCACACAGCATGTGAACGCAGAATGTGTCAACAACTATTATTGTGGTATTGTTAGGCATCCTATGTAAATAATTACACTCTTGGAAATTTTCGACAGTGCTTGAAGCCAGCATTACTCTTCAGGCTGATCATATTTAGCTACAACTCAACTCGTAATCCCAAAATTTCAGAAAGTACACGAAAGCAGCAGTACTGTTCAAGCTGATCACATTAACCACTTTCTTGAGCCGTTCACGTACGATCAACTCTTAATGCTGCTATTTCCAACAGCACGCGAAGGCAGCGCTACTCTTCCGGCTGATCACATTTACCACTAAGTTGAGCGGTTCGTGTGCGCTTTACCTGTAACGCTTACATTTCCGACAGCTCGTGAAAGCAGCACCACACCTTGACTTGATCCACCCACGTGCACCTGGTTCGTGTTTATGTGCGTCACCGCTGGAATCAGTATAAATAAAAGGCACGAGCGCAGGACAGGGAGGAAACGGACGACACAACATGACGATCCAGCCGTTAGCTAGCATGGTTAAAATCACACACAACTCTGCTTTGGCCCAAAAGGAGCCGAACAAACCCGGTACCGATGAAGCTCTGATCCCCGAACACACGGTGAGTTCATTAAAAACCGGGGTTATATCGGGCGTACGTGTGAATATGTGTAATAAACGAGTAATACACTTTAAAAAGTGTAATATCAGCCGAGAGTAAAAGAATTTCATCAGTCCGTCGGTTTCAGTGGAGAGTTTTAGTGTCCCATGATGGTCTGAATAATGTTTCAGAGGCTTTTCTACCCTGACTAGAAGAAAACTCTGGGGGAAACAGTCAATACTTGTAATTTTTTTGGATGTTTTTGGCATGAAAATGATCAAATGAGAAGACTTGAGCTAGGGCTGGGCGATAATTCAATATTATCGCTTATGTCTTTAAGTGGAATCATATCGTGGTGATATGAAGATATTTTGATATCTTGACACATTTCTGCTGTCTAAATTGATGATGACAAGCAAATTTTACTTAAAAACTCTCATAAAATGAGGTATGGTAGGAATATTATTTGAATATTTCTGTTTTGTTTGACATCACACCTAACATCACTATTCGGTTCAATGAGATAAACATTAATTTGATTATTTAACGTGATTTTGCATACATGAACCATATCATGATATATATTGATGTAGAGAAAAATCCTTATGATTATCATGATATTGATTTCAACCATATCGCCCAGCTCTAACTTGAGACTTGACTTAGGTTCTTGTGACTTGTGACTTGACTCTGACTTGTACTTTGATGACTTGAAAAGGTTTCTAAAGTCTTGACTTGAGATCTTGTGTTTGTGTAAATGACTCAGATTGAAAGTGATGAGATTTGTTCCAGCAGACGACTGAATTTAAATTCTGTTTTCTGAATTTGTATGGAATGATTGAATTTATTGAAGTTGAAACTGATTATAGAAATCAAACTCATGATGCTCTTACCAAGTTTTTATCCTATTAAAACCATATTGCATTGAAAAGTCCTAGATATTTAGTTTTCTTTAAGATATTAAATTGATACTGGACTCTTGATTTGTTCTGACTTGACTTGCTGTTCTACATTTAGACCTGAGACTTGACATTAATGACATGGACTTGACTTGGTAATCTACATTCAGACTTGGGACTTGACTTGAGACTTGTGCCTCAAGACTTGAGACTGACTTGGGAGTCGAACAAAGTTGACTTGGTCACACCTCTGTTAAGTGTAAATATACAGAATAGCAGCATCGTTGATGACGTTTCAAATGCCTTTACTTCTGAGATTTTAAGCTCCACTGAGTCTCTTAATTTTATACAACATGTGTCTGGGCCTACACACAACCGCAGTCATATTCTGGATTTCATTTTTACTTGGGGTCTAAGCCTTAAATCTCTGTGTGCGGAGGACATATTTGTTTCAGACTACAAGTGTATTATTTTTGACACTGTTCTAGCTACTGTTCTCAACCCCAAACACATACAAAATATGCACTCAAATTTCTAATAAAGACTCCAAGCCAAATTTTCATCTGTCTTATCTGGCCTGAGTGTAAACCTGACTAAGCACACTCATGTAAATGATTTGGCAAGCTGTTTTTAACAATTTATGTTCAGCCACCTTGGACAATATTGCTCCTGTTAAGATCAGGTCTAAAACTTCTGTAAATCTGTAAATCCCTTCCCTTGGAGAAATTAGGAAATTCCCAAATTGAAAAGAGAATGTAGGAATGTAGGGCTGAGTGATTTCCCTCTGTCACTCCTGTTTCTACTATTGATTGTGAAACATTGTAAACTTTTCCTGTTGAAAAGATCAGTGACATCAGAGCTACGATGATGTCACTTCCCTCCACTTGTGGGGACTTGTCCCCTCCCGGGTGTAGTTCTGTTCTCCTGAGTCAGTGCCTTCAAGCACTTACGATGGCATCCCGGCCAGTTTTCTCAAAGAGTTCCTCGGTGATGTTCTGAAGAAACTGGCCCAGAGAGAAATGTTCTGGATATACACACTCAATACCATGACACCAAATGGACTTAATAATGACTACATCTTAAAATGCTTTTTAAGTTAAGACTGTTTAATCTATGTCCCTTTGTTGCCATCTAGTGTATGGCCTTAATAGTGATGGCCAGACACAGTGTTTTGTGAAGCTTCATATTGTGATTGGTCCTTGTATCTAGAACCATGGGATAAGAAAAGTGATTGGTTCCTAAATAATTGGGTTCAACTCCCAGCTGTGTATTAACTCTGCCCTTGTGTATATTACCAAATTGAACCTGTATAGCTCCAACGCTCTGAAGAAGGCTCTGTTTCTATTGTGATGTGAGCCAAATAAGTGAAATGATAGTATTTTGTCCTCTTTGACTTGGAAATTTGAGATGTGCTACCTTTTCATACACTGAACAAAAATATAAACGCAACACTTTTGGTTTTGCTCCCATTTTTCATGAGTTGAAATAAAAGATCTAAGACGATTTCTATGCACACAAAAGGCTTATTTCTCTCAAATTTTGTTCACAAATTTGTTTAAATCCGTGTTAGTGAGCACTTCTCCTTTGCCAAGATAATCCATCCAAGAAACCAGGCCTTGATCCAACAAACTGTAATAATTTCAGACCCATCTCTAAATTGCCTTATATTTCAAAGATCTTAGAAAAACTGGTCTCAGGTCAAATCTTAGATGTATTAGAGGCAAATAACATTTTTGAGAAGTTCCAGTCTGGTTTTTCGGCTTTTTTCGACTTTTCTGAGAGTGCTAAATGACATTCTAATGCATTCTGACTCTGGTGAGGTCTCTGTCCCGAGTCTGACTCGAGTCCCAAGTCATGTGACCCGAGTCCCCACCTCTGCTCATGACCATTACTAATTTTCAAAGATTTCTTGTGTGTAAGTATCTTATGAAAGCACCAGTACTCATCCCCAAAATATCGTCACAGTATCGATATCGAGGTATTCGATCTAAAATATTGCGATATTTGATTTTGTCAGTATTGAAGTTGAAGTTGAAGGAGGGGTTTAGGTTTAAGTAATCTTCTGTCCACTTTATTACCCAGAATTACAACACTGTTTATTTTTAGTGTGCATGTGATATGTGCATTTTTTTCTAAATCATCATTCCTTTGATTTTACACTGATTTATGTGTGTGTGTGTGTGTGTGTGTGTGTGTGTGTGTGTGTGTTGCAGGACCAGGATGTGGAGGGCGGGCAGCAGGCTCGGTGGCGGCTGTCCAGGTGTCGATGTGTGTGTATGGGGATCACCCTGATGCTGTTGGGCTTGGTGGTGAGCGGAGCCATTCTGTTCATCTTTCAGGTGAGACGGGGGTTCAGTAACATCGTTTATCGTCGTGGAATCATATCGTCATGGTGATATTTTGATATCGTGACGCATCATCAATTCTGTTGTATAATAACAAGCAAATGTTATTTAGAAACTCTTACAAAATGAGGTATGAAACATTTTAAGGAATATTATTTGAAAATTATTATAAAATTTTCTGTCATTTGTCTAATCCAGTGTTTCTCGACCCAGATCCAGTTAAGGGCTACACATGTTCATGACACCTTAACCCCTTGCACCCTGACTTTACCCTTAAATTTCTCCTTAACTGCATCAAGAGTAGAGCTGGAGCAAAAACTGGACTGGGTTGAGAAACACTGGACTAATGAACTAAATGACTAATAGTTTCAGTGCAATTTACAGATCACAAGGGCGTCGTTCTGCGGAGTCGGAGACCCGGAGGACTACACGCTCGGCCAGGTCCAGGAGAGCATCCGGGTGCTGGAGGAGGAGGGGGTGGAGCTCATCAACGTGCTGGTGCCCGAGTTCTCCGACAGCGACCCCGCCGACATCGTCCACGACTTCAACAAGGTGAGGGGAGCAGACGCTGCTGATTGGCTCAATGTTGGGATGCTCTCATTAACCCCTAGCACCCTGATTTTCTCCTTAAATTTCCCCTTAAGTAGCTTTTTTTTTCATTCTGTAGGACAGCCTCACATCCGTAATCTGTATCTGCTTGTTCCAACGCTACAGCTGCTTATACTGAGTGAAATATTAAAACCCAAGACGCCATTTTTTATGGCTGCACCAGTACAAATGGGAAAAATGTAGATGTGTTTTTAACTTTACTTGTGTTTTTGACCCCAGAACCTGACTGCCTACCTGGATTTAACCCTGGACAGGTGCTACATCACCCCGCTCAACACCTCCATCGTCTTGCCGCCCAGAGACCTGCAGGAGCTGCTCATTAACATGAAGGTAATCCGCCTTCCAGACCCATCAGCTGAACAGTCAGACTGCCAAGGTGAAAGCTTTACAGACAATTCTTACCTTTTATTTATCCAAGGAAAGTTCACTACGCTTGGATGTGAAAACTACATTAACAATAAAGGAAAGACTTACTACTGCTGATTCTTATAAAGCAAAATCCACCCAGGAACACTTAAGCACTGATAATATAGTTACTGGTGATGTATCTTGCATATATTTTGTTGTTTGGTTATTCTTATTTTTTCCTATTCCTGTGGAAAACTGGCCCAATGTAGACATTGACAGATATTTCATGCCTCTTCCCATCACATATTGATGGTATCCAACAGTGAAAGACTATCTCAAGGTGGATTAAAGGAAATCCCTGTAGCTTGTTTAGGCTCGCTCAGCAAAATTTAGAAACCATATCACACTCTCAACAATCTACAAACCACAAATTACCTGTTGAATCCCATTCCTGACATATCAATAAATAGATTACATCAAGAATTCAATAAATGCACAACGAAATTGGGAAATAAATAAATGAATTAATACAACTATGAATCAATAAATAAATGCACAAAGAAATCAGCACGTAAATACATGAATAAATAAAATAATAGATTAATTCTTGATATAGCAGCAAAAATAAAATTAACTGTATAAACAAGTTAAAGATATTGTATTTTTCATACATGAATTCAGTTTTTTATTTATTGGCACGCATGGATTTATTTGTTAATGTATTTATTTCCCGATTTCTTTGTGCATTTATTGAATTATTGATTGATTTATTAGGCTGATGATGCTGCTACCTTGTGGTTTTGTTGCACGTTGTCAATGAATGTGTTTTCATTTATTGTTTCATAATGTGGCCGTTGTGAAGTCCTGTGTCAGGAATATACAAATCCACTTGACTTGATATTGTTATTGTGATGGTTACAGAAGAAAAGTAGATCTCTGCCCTCTCCCTCTGCAGGCTCGCCCCTACCTGCCTCAGCCCCACCTGGTCCGTGAGCAGATGATGGTGACCGGGGAGGTCGTCAACATGGGGGATCTCGGCGATTTCATCAACAGTCTGTGCTACGGCCGCTACACCTACATGCTGGAGCGCAGGGCCCATGATTTCGGTCAGTGCTGAGACTCAAGACCTGCTGTTTGTTTTAAGGCTCGGGCGCAGTTGGCCTAACCTGACACACCAGATGGTTTGTAACACAGAACCATCTGGGAAGTCGTCCTTGGAAACTGTTTGGAAAAGGGCAGGCAAAAATACTTGGCAGGTGATTGGATGAACCATCTGTCTGTCACTGTCTATCACGGGCTAACTTCAACCAATCAGATCAACGAACCATATAAACAAACTCCTCCAGTCGGGAGAAGAGCGAAAACATCTTTTCCGTCCAGAAAAGCCTTCAGTGCCGTTCTTTGCTCTTCTTTCAATGAAGAAATACTCTCCAGTTCAGGAATAACTGATGTTACAGCAGCATCTACGCTAGCCTCTTTAGGAGCCGCCACTGTTGTGAACGAACAGTCGCTTCTCGCTGTCGCCACACCTAAGCCCCGCCCCCAGCTGCCCTCACAGGACGCTGATTGGTCCGCACCACTGTGGTTCGGCCACAAACGCAGAACGTGAAGCCTGGCAAGATGGATTCGCGAGATCACGATCACGCGAGAATCCATCTTGCCAGGCTTCACGTTCAGCTGCCTCGCAAGGTAACAGTTGGCCATAAAATATCCCAAAATCATCCCTCCAAATTTAGATTTTTGGATGATTTTTTGATATAATAACATGTTTGAGTGTTAAATTTTGACCTTTATCTATCGAACCCTCATTAGTCAACAGCCTGAACATCCTGAAATATAATGAATAAATTCTGGTGCTTTTATCCAAACGGAGCAAATCTGATCTCATTTTCCCTCTCTGACAGAATTTCTTGCCAATACTGAGAAAACAAGTATAACACTAAGTTCTCTTGTCTTTAGATGTACTCAGTCCAACAGTCAAGCCTAAAAAAAATACAGTGACTCGCCTGATAAGAGAGTTATAATTAAAGATCAAAATTTCAGACTTTGAAAGGTCGTAACTGCTACACCACTGGTCCGATTTTGACGAAACTTGGAGAGATGATGCATCCTGTTACTGATTGGCTCAACGGACGCCTGCATCATTCATGGAGGACGACATGTTTCCTGTTGCCTCGTGTTTTTAAAAGAAAGCTGGCAGGTCACCCTTAAGCTTCCTTCTCTTATTTAGACATCATGAAAGCTGAGAGACAGTAAGGTAGATTCAGCAGAGAAGGTTCTGTCCCAGGCCTGCAGGGACACATGTGGATCTTAGAAGTTTATTTATCCACCTTAATCACTGTAACTCTTCTCTTTCCAGACATCCAGAAGCACGAGGCCCTCAACTGCCGCAAGATCCGGCACTTCGAGAACACGTTTGTGGTGGAGACTCAGATCTGTGAGCCTTAAACAGACGGATCAGACTTTCCTTGTACGGTCTGTTTCATCCTCTCCATCTACTGCTGATAAGACGTCAGTAATATTAAAATCCTCTTGAGCAATAATATGCCAGAGGTGATTTGCACATGTACGTACATTTCACTGTGTAAAAAAAAATGTTATAGAAATAATTCAAGTTTTCAGTAAGCCTCTGATTTATCACCGACTGGAAGCCTTTTCATCATCCAGAAATCATTTGTGTAATTGGGGAATAATTTGGAAGGTGAAGCTGGCAGATCAATGGGACAAAAAACAATTCTTTGAAGACTGTTTTGAAGCCGTTTGATTGGGGCTAAACAAAATTCTGCACTGTCTTTTGGCTAAGAACAGGGTTCCTACACATGTTCCATTTCTAAATTCAATACTTTTTTCCAGACTAATTCCTTTGACAGGATTTGTATTGTTCTTGTCTTGGTTTAGTCTTCTGTATCACTTAGTAGCTTATGAAGAGTCTAAATTATTCCTCACAACAGTTATTACAATTTGCAAAATGACAGTGAGTGTTACTGTCATTTTGTATTACTTTGGCACTTTTTGAGCAGTTTCCAAACTCCCCAAGACCTGGAAATGAGCAAATTATTTTACTTTATATTTTCTACTTCCAACATCTACAAATATTTGGATGGACTGAAAAGAGTCAGCAGGTGATGATAAATCAGCCAGGTTTCTGTAAAAACAAGAACTATATCTTTATAAGATTCTCTTTTCTATTCTGTGGGATATTTTCTATCTACTCCTCTGGGGTGTGCTGCTATAAACACCTTCAAGTGTTTTACCACTGAAGCCTAGGTAATGACTCTGTTTCAGGGTATTAACTATAGTTGCAATGTTTTGTACTTAAATGATGATATGCATAGGAATTTTTTTTTGTACCTGTTGTAACTCGTGCACTGCAAGCCAGATTTCAGTTCCAGCACAGGCACTAAACTTGTATATAGCTCCAATATACAGTATAGAACCAAGAGATTACTGCACTAATAAATCTTAATAATTGTATTGTCTTTGTTCTCATGATTTTACAAATATGATACTTCTGCAATTCAACTTTAACTGTGCAACACAATGGCATTATGGACTGTTAAACTCGACGTCTGTGATTCCAGGGAACCGTGAATCCTGAGGACTGAGGACCTTTTGTTTTGTTTTTTTCATTTTAGCATTGTCGTTCAAGTGTTTTTATGGAATAACAGTTTAATTTAGAGTTTAAAATCTTAATTCTCAGGTTTCTTAGCCCACAGGATTCACAAATATCTTACACACATGATTTTTCACCGCAGTAGTCGCTGAGTCTAAAATATATTTACAAGAGAGCTAAAGCAGTCGCAGAGTCCATGGCATCTATACACATTTACATACTGAATTTGCAGTCTGTTGTAGCTTAATGGGCAGAACAAGGCACTAACACTGCCAGGGTTAGGAGTTCAATTCCCAATTTTTTAAACTCAAATGTGATTTCTCAGACTCCACTGGTCCAATTTTGGGGTATGATGCATTTTGCCACTGTGTTCTGCACTATGCAAGACCTAGATGACATAATTTTAAAACGATCAGCCCAAACATGTTTACTGTTGTTACCTTGGTGATGAGCAGAGGCTCCCGGTGCTCGCTGCCTCCTCTCAGGGTGAAGCCCCAGGGAGCTGTGCCTCTGAGCAGCACCCGCACCAGCTCTTCATCCTCCTCTTCATCATCATCATCATCATCCTCATCCTCTTCCTCCTGCCCCCTGCCTCTCCCCCTCTCCCGCTCTCCCCCACTTCATCCTCCCTGCTGAGACCCTCAGGTCGTCCATGATGTCTCCATCTGCATCACTTCACCTGACAGAGCATTTCAGAACTGATGTATGTTTCCTTGAAGAACAACAGGAGTAAATCTATAATATATTTCAGAGGAATACTATACAAATATTAATATAACAGCAAAAGTGATACCATTAGGAGGTGAAAATACCATAAAATACAACAAGGTCACAAACTCACAGACTTCCTGTCCCTACAGGCATTTTATAGGAAAACTATATTGATACTATACGAGCCAATAATCCCTTATAGTAACCTTACATTTACATTAATTTGCCCATTAATTCATGCAAAATCCCCATAAAATTAGTTAAGGGAGTTATTAATGGAGGAGACCCCATCAAAACCACCTTACATTTCCCCAAAGGAATCAATAAACACCCCTTAACGTTTGACTGTTTACTTTCTAATTTAATGTAAAATTCAAGGAGACATGAACTTGCCATTAATAACTCATTAACAACTCTGTAAACCATGCATAAAATATATAAATTATAGAAATATTAGACTGTTTTTTTGTTAGGGATTTGTTGACAGTGTATCCTGTTTATTCATGATTATGTTGCATCATTATTCATATACATGCCATGTTTTCTCCATCCAGTAGTTGGCCTATTATAATAAAACTATAATATATTTTTTTAGAAACATCAAACTTCAAGATATCATGCAGCAGCTATAGTTCAAAAGTTGTTCCACCAAAAGTCCTATACTAATACCATATATTATGAAACCAAACTCTTTTCTATTATCCCTGAAATGTCCTTAATTTCTTCATTACATATACATTAATTATCCATTAAAAATAACATAGCTTTAAAAGCTATGCTTATCTTATGCATAGCTTTTTTTTATGATAGGCTACTATAGTATCATGGGTTTGTCTATTAAATGGTGGAGATACTAGTAATTAAGGGATTTTTCTCATACCTTTTGTGCATAGTTTAGAGTTATTAATGAGTTATTAATGGAAAGTTCCTATCTCCATGAATTTTCATTATATTATAAAGAGAAGTCAAAAATTAAGGGGGTGTTTAAGATGGTTTTGATGGGGTTTCCTCCAGTAATTCCTATAGTTCATTTTAAGGGGATTTTGCATGGATTAAGGGGTGAATTCATGTAAATGTAAGGTTATTTTAAAGGATTAGTGGGTCGTAAATGCCATTAAGTTCAATAAAGTCACTATAAACTCACTGTTGACCACCAGAGACACACGGCAAGCCCCTATAGGAATATTATAGTGATACCATAGGAGATAAAAACACCAAAACGTACAATAAGATCACTATAAACTCACTATTGATTACCACAGACACACTGTAAGTTCCTATAGAGAGATTATAGGAATATTATAGACTTTTTTTGGGGTCATTTTCAACTTCAGCATCTTGCTTGCAAACACCATTCTCTGCACAGAAACATGGATTACAAAGAAGCAAGACTTGTGTGTTCTCTCATCAAATTAAGTGGTGACGTCACACCGCCCAACCCCCGACCCCCCCCCCTTTCAGGAACGCCTTGTAAACTTCCATTTTCCAAGTTTGAAGTCGTAAATAGAGCTGTAACATTCACTGACAGCGTTTTCCTACTAAATACTAAATACTAAATACTAGTATAACTTTAGAGATCAAATGGCACAGAGAGCTACTTTTTGTTGCATCAGCAGAACAAAGAGGAGAATGGTAAATGTTAAAAACAAAACAAAAAAATATTCTGACAAAAAAACGTGAATGCAACGCAGCCGACATGGAAGTCCCAGATGCAGAATGTGTCAACAACTAATTATGAAAGTGATGTATTTTATTATTATTGTGTTATTGTTTGGCATCATATGTAGGCTAAATAATTAGTAGGCTATTGCTTATATATTTTTTGTTTTGTTTTTAACATTTACCATTTTTTAACAATTTAGTTTTTTAATAAATAAATGAAAACATCAATTGTATGTCTGCAAGTCTCCTCTTTGTTAGCTCTCTGTGCCATTTGATTTCTAAAATGATAGCCTACCATTTTTCGTATGGTAGCCTACCATTTTTGACCAAAGGACGCAGGAAAAGTCATATTTGCATTTCCAACCTGAGAAACAGGAGTGTCTGATGAGAGCTTGAAGGCAAAACAGTAAAATTTGCGTCTGCTCAACCAGGGAGATTTCTTTAGTAGAAAAGTAGTGCAGTGAGAAAAAGCTACAGTTTACACATTTTTTGTAGGGGATACAACTGTTGGCAATAAAACCGGTATCAACTTGGTTCAACTGTTTATACTGCGCAGGAAAACGCTCTATGTACGACTTCTATCTTGGAAAATGGAAGTTTACGAGGAGCTCCTGAAGGCAGCAGAAGCCTGAGCTTGGGAGATTTCGCCGCTGGGGGGCGGTGTGACGTCACCGATCATCACACGAGTGGGTGAAACGCCAAAGTGAAGCGGTGGGTTTTTGGATAATTGATGATGTCAGTGTTTTGGTGGGACGGGGGACGCGGAGTCTCCCCGAAACACAGAGCAAGAAGAAGATCCACAGCAACAGAACAAGTGAGTCAATCAATTAAGAATCGATTAAGGAAACGTCAAACACAATATTTTGCTCTTATTTGGATGAGGGAACACTAGAAAGTCTTGCTTCTTTGTAATCCATCTCGCTCATCTCGTTCATCCGGAGACGCTTGTTGAATGTAGAATGGCATTTGCCAGCAAAATGCTTTAGTTGAAAATGAACGAAAGTCTAGGCTATAATATTCCTATAATATCTCTATAGGGACTTACAGTGTGTCTGTGGTAATCAATAGTGAGTTTATAGTGATCTTATTGTACGTTTTGGTGTTTTTATCTCCTATGGTATCACTATAGTATTCCTATAGGGGCTTATTGTGTGTTTCTGGTAGTCAGCAGTGAGTTTATAGTGACTTTATTGAACTTAATGGCATTTACGAACCACTAATCCCTTAAAATAACCTTACATTTACATTAATTCACCACTGTATTCATGCAAAATCCCTTTCAAATGAACTAAGGGAGTTATTAATGGAGGAGACCAGGAGAAAGTCTGCCTGTACTCAATAGTGAATTTATAGTGACCATGTTGTATTTTATGGGCTTTTCACCTCCTATGGTATCACCGTAATATTCCTATAATATTTCTGTAGGGACTTGTAGCTGTTGTGGTATTTGTATAGTATCTCTCTGAAATATATTATAGATTTACTCCTGTTCTTCTTCATAAGGAAACATACATCAGTTTTGAAATGCTCTGTCAGGTGAACTGATGCTGATGGAGACATCATGGACGTCGTGGACTACAGAGACGACCTGAGGGTCTCAGCAGGGAGGATGAAGTGGTGGAGGGAGGTGGAGAGGGGGGAGGCAGGGGGCAGGAGGAGGAGGAGGAGAAGGAGGATGACGATGATGAAGAGGAGGATGAAGAGCTGGTGCGGGTGCTGCTCAGAGGCACAGCACACCTGGGGCTTCACCCTGAGAGGAGGCAGCGAGCACCGGGAGCCTCTGCTCATCACCAAGGTAACAACAGTAAACATGTTTGGGCTGATGGTCTAAATTAAACTAGTTCTTGCACAGTGTAGATCACAGTGGATCAAATGCAAGTTAATCCTTGTTGGTGATGGGAATTGAACCCCTCACTCTGACAGTGTTAGTGCCTTGCTCTACCCATTAAGCTACACTACCAGTCAAAAGTTTGGACACACCACATTTTTCTTTATTTTTACTAATTTCCACATTTTACAATAACAGTAAAGACATCAAAACTATGAAATAACACAAATGGGATTATGCAGTGACCAAAAAAAGTGTTAAACAAAATCTTTAGAGTAGCCGCCCTTTGCCTTGATGGAAAGGAAAAGGCTTTGGAAAGAAATTCATAGGATCAACTTCACCGTTTTATATTTGTCTAAGAAACTAATTTCAAGCGTTTAAGCAGAAGCCTTTAGATCAAAATGGCTTTAAGAGAATGAAGAACAGAGAACATTCAGTCAGGTGGGTCCAAACTTTTGACTGGTAGTGTATGACAGCAGTGGTGGAAAGTAACTAAGTACATTTACTCAAGTACTGTACTTAAGTACAATTTTGAGGTACTTGTACTTTACTTGAGTATTTCCATTTCATGCTACTTTGTACTTATACTCCACTACATTTTAGAGGGAAATATTGTACTTTTTACTCCATTACATTTATTTCACAGCTATAGTTACTAGTTACTTTTCAGATCAATATTTTATGTTTAAAACATTTGATAATCTTTATAAAATAACTATAAAATAGCATTGTTATAGATTAGACTACCCAAAAGTATAGCTAAATTGTTAAGATTAGCTTCACGTTGACAACTTTAAAATGCTGCTTACATGTACATGTATGTCAATAAATCAGTATTAATATTCCAATAATTTATGAAAAATATAACTCTAAATGGGGACAGTTTGCATAATGAGTACGTTTACTTTGATACTCTAAGTACATTTTGCTGCCAATACTTATGTACTTTTACTTAAGTAAGATTTTGAATGCAGGACTTTTACTTGTAATGGAGTATCTTTACATTGTTGTATTGCTACTTTTACTGAAGTAAAAGATCTCAGTACTTCTTCCACCACTGTATAACAGACTATAAATCCAGTATCTAAATGTGTGATAGATGCCAGGCCAGTGGCACAGTGTTGGTCAGAGTGCTGCTCAGCCTCCTCCTGACTCAGGTTACAGCCAATATGGGGTTAAATTTTTAATCACAGTACTCAGGTTGCTCAGTTGCTCCTGGGTTTGGTCGATGAAACGCCATCTTAACACTTTTAAAAACACCTTCTCTGTTCCCTCCTCAGCCAATGTTAAAGGAAAAATCCTCCCTTAAGCAGCTGTTGGTAACATACCTTGCATTTCTGGGTCCATTTTGTTGTTTGGTGTATTTTTCTTCTTCCAGTAGATAACTGGCCAAATGTAATCTGACATCATGTTGGGATATTTCCTGCAGCAATTTCTCCTCCGACAGTAGACTCAATAGACCAGAATGCAATGCAGCCACAAGACAGGTTGAGTTTTTGAGTAAGTGGGCATGAGACACTTGTTCTACTTGTAACAGTCAACTACGCTGTAGAATATAAAACAACCTGACTGATGTTTGGTTTCCTGCCAAAATGGTCTTACCAGCCAAGGGCAAATTTAACAACATTTGGCCGGTGGCTGGTTTTAGTTTCCCACCCACCTGACACAACATGCCGCTCTGCTCTGTGTGGCCAAAGAGACGAGAAAGGGAAGAAAGTGAAACTCAGCATGGATTATTTTATAAAGTTAATAACCAACTAAAAACCCTTGATTACAAAACAGTAACATTTTAGATGATATAATGAGATTTGAGCAATCAATATCAAGTAACATCGCATACCTAAAATGTAGAGCTGGGTGATAATTCAATATTATCGTTTATTGTCTTTCAGTAGAGTCTTATTGTCATGATATGGTGATTTTCGGGTATAATCTGCTGTCTAAACTGATGATAACAAGCAAATTTTACTTAAAAACTGCACACTGTCTACACTTGTATAAAACTGTATTGCAATGTTTCGGTCATAGGACCTTCATCAGGTAAACATCACAAGTATTATGTAAGTGTGGAGAGTGCAGGTTTATTTCTCTCTCAATTTTTTTTTTTTTTTTTTTTTTTTTGGCCCTATGCATCTGTCACTCAAAGACTTTTAGGTGTGCAAAAATACTTTTTCTTTAAGGAATATTATTTGAAAATTTCAGTTTTGTTTGACATCACACCCTAACATTACTATTCGGCTCAATGGGATGAACATTCATTTGATTATTTAACGTGATTTTGCACACGTGAGCCATATCGTGATATATATCGATATCGAAAAAAATCCATATGATTATCCTGATATTGATTTTAACCATATCGCCCAGCCCTACCAAAATGGATGGAGGCTATAGCGTTTTGGAATTAAATTGTTCTAATATTTTCATGCTATTTTGGACTCAGCGACTGCTTTACCTCTCTTGTAAATATATTTTGGACCCAGCGACTGCTTTACCTCTCTTGTAAATATATTTTGGACTCAGCGACTGCTTTACCTCTCTTGTAAATATATTTTGGACTCAGCGACTGCTTTACCTCTCTTGTAAATATATTTTGGACTCAGCGACTGCTTTACCTCTCATGTAAATATATTTTGGACTCAGCGAATGCTTTACCTCTCTTGTAAATATATTTTGGACCCAGCGACTGCTTTACCTCTCATGTAAATATCAATAAGTGGCGGGATGGGGAAGCCCGCTCTGTTGATTTGGACTTAATGAGGCTGAACCGATGCCAGGTTGGCGCTGGGGCCCTACAGGACAAGAATGTCCACAAACCACCGTCTCCATCAAAGGAACCCTGTGTTGTTCTGAGCTTATAATCTAATCAAAGCTGTTTTCCCAACACACAGGATGTGATGTAACGATCCTGTGTGTTGTTTAACCATGGGGAGCGGGGATGCTGAGAATGAGGTACCTCTGATATAATGAGGGGGGGGGGGGAACGAGATGAAAATGTTAATTGTAGGTTCGAGGAATTGAAATTCCCAAGAAACTAAGAAATTAGTTATGTAATTGTTTACATCAACGGCCCCACTCTGGTTTGCTGTTTCTCCCTGCTGACATGAGAAAGGCAATCTGCATCCAAACTAGGAACCGGACTTCCTCCGAAATGGAGTCCTGAATACACCAGCCACTTCCTCTATTTTTTTTTTTTTTTTTTTTAAATCTTTTTAGCCTTTATTTCTTGGTAAAATAAAGGCTTCCAGGACTTCCAAGACTGTAGATAATTTGTTTGAACTGATTTATGGGAATAAAACAGTGGAGCTGGAGCTTTGACTGGAGATTATTCCAGGACCAGAGTGCAAAATAATAAAAAAACGTTCTGATTCTGGGAATTTAGGTAATTTTTAGGATGAAAAAGAATCTATAGGTAGACGGTGGTGGATTAGCTGCCAAAGTGACCGATAGAGGGGGAAAACTAAACAGCCATTGCTAAAATCTGCTCTCCTTTGGCTGGTGACTAGAGTAGATTTGAGTGAGTTTTTTTATCCTATAAATTAGGGCTGGCGATGTGGTTGAAATCCAAAGACGGGATGTAACAAAGTAAAAATACTTCATTACTGTACTTGAGTAAGATTTTCAAGTATCTGTACTTTACTCAAGTTTTTCTTTCACTGAAGACTTTTTACTTTCTACTCACTACATTTCAAAAGAAAAATCTGTACTTTCTACTCACTACATTTCAAAAGAAAAATCTGTACTTTCTACTCACTACATTCAAAACAGACTCGTTACTCTCGGGAAATCATCAACTGATTTTCTAAAATTATTTTCAGCATCAGACAGCATCCATCCCGGAAGCAGCTGATCAAGAGCCAGATGTGATCGGCTGCCTGTTCAGCAAAGTGACACCAAAAATTAGGGAAAGGGAGAGAGAAGCAACAAGAGAGAGAAGCAACACGAAGAAGAGAGAAGCAACAAGAGAGAGAGAATTAACGTTAGTGAATTCAGCTGCTAGGGTTCAGGTTCCTGATCTGAGCTGCAGACTCTTTCTCATCTGGGATTCAGAGGAACGCTCAACAGAAAACCAGTTTAGAAGATCAGAAATGACTTTTTTAGAGAACGACTTTTACTTTTATACTTTAAGTAAATTTAAGTCCACGTACTTTTATACTTTTACTTGAGTAAAGGATTTGAAATGGTACTTCAACTTCTACCAGAGTATATTTTTAAATGCGTATTTGCACTTTTACTTGAGTAGGGAATTTGTGTACTTCTACCACCTCTGTTGAAATCAATATTATGATAATCATCAGGATTTTTTTCAGTATCGATATAAATCACGATATAGCTCAGGTATGCAAAATCACAAGTGATGTAATCAAACTGCTGTTCATTGCATTGAATTGCAAGGTAATGATAAGTCTGATGCCAAACAAAACTTGTAGGACTTTTTCAAATAGTATTCCTTAAACTGTTTCATACCTCATTTTGTCAGAGTTTTTTCACTAAAATGTGTTTGCTATCAACAGTTTAGACAGCAGAATTGTGTGTCACGATATCACGATATCATCATATCATCACAATATGATTCCACTGAAAGACGGTGAATGAGTTAATGACTTAATTCCCAGTCCTACCATAAACAAATTTATGAGAAACTGAGATATGAGTTATCCCTAATCCCTAAAACCCCTGGTAATTTACTGTAAAGTTGAACTTTGCAATATAATACCGTAATATATCATACAGCTGTACTGTGTTTATCACTGAGATAGACTGTAATTAGGTTTACAGTATATCTGTTGGTTTTAAAATAGTTTACCGTAAACAGGTTTATATTATAGCTGTTATTTTTAAAGCAAATTACCGTAAACAGGTTTACAATATATCTGTTTTTCTCATAGCAATTTAACAGTTCTCAACTATGAAATTTACGGTTGCCAAAAAAAACATACCGTAAAGTCTTATACATTGTCACCATATTTTTTACGGTGAAGTTCTGGCAACCACAGCTGCCAGTATTTTACCGTAAATTACACAGAATTTGTTTTTACAGTGTACCAATTGATGTATACCTGCATGTAGTTTGTTTTTCATACAACATGATGTGGTGTGTGTGTGTGTGTGTGTGTGTGTGTGTGTGTGTGTGTGTGTGTGTCTCCAGGTGGAGGAGGGCAGCGTGGCGGCGGCGGTGCGTCTCCAGGCCGGTGATGAGATGGTGAGCGTCAACGCCGTGGCCCTCAGCGGCTCCCGGCAGGAGGCCATCTGCCTGGTGAAGAGCTCCCACAAGACCCTGGCCCTGGTGGTCCGAAGGTACCGCGTTTCTTACCAACCCTCCCAAATTTATCCCGGGGACTCCTGCTCTTCTCTCATTGTGTAATTTCTCCCGATTTTCTCCCATATATTGATCAAATTTAAAAATCTGCTTGTTGACTATATTTGTTAAAAATAGTAACAGAAAAAAAATGTAGTCCCTATGCTATCACTGCTGTTTCTGAACGGTCAACAAAATAAGTTACACCATAAATGTGGTCTTTATGGTTTTATGGTATTATACAGCATATTAGCTCAGGAAATGTAGAAGTGGAGAGTTTTGGATGTAGTTTTTGTATTATATTTATGCATAAAAAGTCACCAGAATGCCAGAAATAAGGTTTCTGAATCTTAAAATTTCCGGAGGGAGACACCCCACTTTGTTTTGAAAATCTCCCTAAGGAATGGGCAGGACAGCAGGGTCAGAAAGTCTGTGATAAGATTCTTCATTCTCACCTTTTAAAAAGACTGTTAACAAAGTGCTTTACAGAATAATAAAAAGGGATTAAAAACAAAGAAATATAAAGGAATACACAAGTAAAAGAAAAACACGAAATACATTTAAACCAATTAACCAGCACCTAATTAAAAGCGATGGTAAAAAGATCTAATGATATGTTATAACCTTACTCCGATAAAGATAATTAAATAAAGGCATTTACATGACAATTTCAACAGTATTGCTTTAAATACATTAAGATCAAATTATTAGTGTGCATGTAAACTTACTAACGGAGTAAATAGTATGTCTGGCCTTGAGTATGGTCTGTTAGCAAAGTTCAATAATTAATTCATCATTTACATGTATTTTATACATATTGAAACGCACTTTAGTGATTAAATTTTTTCACACTGCTGTATCAGTATCGTATATGGTTCAGCCAGAGCGGCTGACCCTCAGAGAATGGGTGCAACAGTAGAAAAAGTCTTAAATCCCAAGATCGCCGACACTACAAGCAACCAGCAGTAAGGAGGTCAAAGGTCAAAGCCGCAGCGCCCTGACAACAGATGCAACGAAATATTTTGGTGACCCGAGAGTAATCGTGTACGATGGGGAAGAGCTCGGGAAATTAAGAAACAAAAGCCAAGGAGAAAAGGTAGAAAGGTAGGAAGGAGTAATATGTTGCTCCTAAGCACAATAGGAGCTCATTATAATCCTATAATCCTGTTGTACTTTTTCACTAATCACTAATTTCTCTTTGCGGGGGGGAGGGGGGAGGGGGGGGGGGGGGCTCAGGCGGACCCGGGCTGACATGGGCCTCTCGTAGCTCGTTTGCCCCTGGGGGTAAAAACAAAAGGGGGCATTGTCCAGCCGGTCCTGCCCCAGCCAACACTGTTATTTCAGAGCTCAGATAATGACTCTTAAATGTGAGAGAGAGAGAGGGAGAGAGAGGGAGAGAGAGAGAGAGAGAGAGAGAGAGAGAGAGAGAGAGGAGTTCCCCTTTATCAGCTGGGTGTGAGACGACTAACCAAACATCTACTAACCTGCCTCACACCAGCACTGCTTTACTGGAGGTTTGGGGACATAGAGGTTGACCTTTGACCTAACTGAGTCTCCCAGGACTGGTTACATGAAGATACATTACACCAGTATTGACAAAATAGATAATAGTTTCCAAAGATTTCTTCAGTTTTGACTTCAGGTGTCAGTATGCTTACCATGAAGTTGAACTTGCCTGAAATAGAAAACACAGTCGAACACACAGCCGCATACAAATGTGTGTATAAAAGCTACATAGGCCTACTCGCTGTGGTTTTTGTATTGTTTGTTTATTTACACTCCACACCAGTGAGGATGCATGAAGATTAAAGTGGTAACCGGTTCATGACCTCTGAAAAACCCCCCAGAAAATAGCAGTAACAAAAGCTCAGAGAACAACAACAACAACAACAACAACAACAGCATGATGTGGTGGAGGAGCAGCAAAGACGGCTAATGATTATTCTGAAAGAGTTGCAGGATGTTAGCACAGAGATTCAGCCAATCACATTATATTCTTGTTTATAGCGTGTTCATACATTAGCTTGTTAGCTTTGGTGTTTGTAGCATGCTAGCTGACATAGTGTTTTGCTCTGACTGTTTGTTAGTAGCATGTTGGCTGATATTGATATCTTAGCATCTTAGCATTCTTAGCATGTTGGCTTGTTAGCTTCTATATACCTATTAATTATCTGCAGTTTCTATTTACCTCAATCCGGATACAGAAGTACACCTGTATGGGTGAGAAAGCCCGGCTGGAGCTATACTGGTCAATGAAATAATAATTTGATACTGTATTAATCCTGGTAGGGAAATTGTCTTTTCTCTGTTTTTAATAGTGTTCAAGTCCTTTAGGGTGGATTTTTCCTTTAAATGTTTATAGCTCACTAAAATGCCACACCAAAATTAAGGAACCACAAATTGAGCGTACTAGGCCTACTACAACACAATTAGAGGAAAAAACAGTTAAATTCAAGTTTTTTTTTAATTATTTCTTCAGCTGTTGCAGGCTGTATTTGCTGATTCTATTTCCTTCTAGAAAATAAAGTTATGTGCTGGACTTCAGAAGGTTTCACCTCCCTTTGTCAACAGTGACAGTTTCTGTCTGCCGTACAGTGTTACGCTCAAATAACCCAAAGTTTGCTGTGATGAGCACTATAGCCACACACAGGATTTACATATTTCCCGATATACAAACTCTTAGGATTTACATATTTGAGTTTGTCTGATTTCAAGGCCGTCACCTTGCGTTCAGCCTCGCCCACTGACAGAAAACCATGACGCTGTTACTGACTTAGTGGAACAAAACACAGCCGGGGTGTTTCTTTTTTTTTCCAAGCCAACGCACAATGCCGGCCTGAGGACTCGGAGGCTGCATTGTCTGTCCCTGAGTGTGTGTGTGTGTGTGTGTGTGTGTGTGTGTGAGTCCTGTATATACACAGATAACTCTGAGGCTACGATTCAGTAGGGTGTGTGTGTGTTAGACAGAGAGAGAGGGTTTCTTCTTTCAGATGTTTCAGAAGTTAAGGCATCACTGTTCCAGCTGTTTTTCCGGCAGTCTTTCTGTCTTTCTCACACACACACACACACACACACACACACACACACACACACACACACACACACACACACACACAGTTTAAGTCTAGGATTCAGCAGTGTGTGTATGAGACAGAACGAGAGAGGGATACTTCTTTCAGGTGTGTGTTGAGGCATCGCTATTCGAGCTATTTTGTCCTGTAATCCAGTGGTTCTCAACGTGGGGTCCGGGGACCACCAGGGGTCCTTGAGGGCATTCCTGGGGGTCCCCAGCAAATTGTTAAACTTCATTATTTCATTTACAAGAACAATTACAGAATGTAGAAGAATGACTAGATTTTGATCATAGTTTCACTCAGATTAATTAACAGATGTTCAGGGCAGAAAGTTGATCAAACGCCTGTGAAGTTAAAAATGAGGAGCCAATAAGTGTACATTTTAGATTTACACATTACATTTCAGAGAGCTGGACTGTGTCTCCAGAGAGAGAGAGAGAGAGAGAGAGAGAGAGAGAACCCCTTCTTCCTTTCCTTCCCTCCTTCAGAAGGAAAACAGCAGGGATGAAGGAAGAAAGGAAAAGATAAAGACAGAAAAAAGAAACAGATAGAGAGGAAGAGAGAGAGAGATAATCCCTTCGACAGAGGGCATCATTTTCCCGGTTGTTTGTCCTGCAGCCCTTCGTTTCACACGCTGACACACACACACACACACACACACACACACACACACACACACACACACACACACACACACACACACACACACACATACATACAGTCCATTGTATTACTGTGAGGACTTTCATTGACGACATTCATTCATTCATTACCCTAATTCTAATCCTAACTGTAAAGTTTAACCCCTTTTAGAAGTGACAACACTCCTCACTTTGGAGGATTTTTTCTTATGTTTCTATCCTTGTGGTCCTCACAAGGATAGAAACACACACACAGGCAGTTAAATAACAACATGACTGGCTGGATTGATTAACAGGCAGCCAGCTTTGAGTTTCCCCAGCCCCTTCAGTCTATCTGATTTATTTTTAGTATATTTAGTATACTGCAACACAAAACTCTGGTGTCTCTCAACTAGTTACCAGCAAATATGGTGATCAACAAGTGGGAGTGAATGACTCGGGCCATCTAGTGGCTTTTTGATTAAAGTTAAATTGAAGTAAAAAAAAATCAAAGATTGCCATTGATCGTGAAGTTTCGTGATTGATCCTGTTGTTTTTAGTTTTGGGGCAGTGATGTAGTGACAAAAAAACAATATTTTCAAAAAAGCATTAATTTAGACCATTTTAGACCAAGGCTCATATCCAATATATCCGTATGTAATGATATAATTCTAACTTACATCAGCTTGATAGTACTTTATAATATATACTATGAACTAAACAGTCGAGCCTAAAAACTCTCTTCCCAAATAAAAAGGTGTGTAAAGTGAGCTCAGGTGGGGTTACCCTCCTCAAAATCCCTGTTTTGTCAATTTATGTTTGATTATTCATGATTTATGTAATGCACACATGTACAGCTGTGTTTGTATGAAGGGAAACAGCGGGTCCACTGCAGAAAAATCAGATATTGCAGCAGAAGTAAATCAGCATTGAATCCCGGTTCATTATTAGAGTCCAGTTCTTGTGTCCTGTCAGAATTATATGCCTGCTGACTGGCAAATGGCAACAGAGTCTTAAAGCCTGAATCCAATTACTAGTTGCAAAGCCACAGGCGTGGGCTCAGCTTTGCAGAGCAGACCGAGTCAACACAGGGCGGGGGGAGGGGGGTGGGGTGGGGGGGGCTGCCAGGGGGTTTTCCTACACCTCTTTACCAAACAAATACTTCATCCGACCCGGCTGGAAGAGCGAGGATCGGGCTCGGTTCGGGACGGCACACCCGCCGAGATTTAAAAAGTAGATCCCGGGAACCGTCGAGTCCGCCTCACAGTCCGGCTCCCCCCCCCCCCCCCCCCTATTTGCAGGGAGGAGTGGTATCTCCCATGTTGCCTAGGTGAGTTGACAGTGCTTAGTGGGATAGGCCATATCAGCACAGCCCCATTGTTTTCAGGGGCTTTGGCAAGGCTGCCTCCTCCAACAAGCAAAGAGTGGGCTCCTCTGTCTCTCTATATTTTTGTTGTTTTTCTCTCTCTGGATGTTTGTTTTCAGAAGATAAAGAGTCTCTGAGAAGATTTCCAGGTACTTGTCTTATCCTCCCTCTCTCCCTCTCTCTCTCTCTCTGTCTTTTTTTGTTTCATCTCCTCTCTAGCCGAGTTGTGATTCAATCATCTGGTTTCTTGACAAGCTGGATTAAATCAGGAAGCTGTAAATGAGTTTGAGATAACGCAGGTTATGTGTTTTTTGGTCGTCTAGATGGCATTAAAAGGGTGTGGAGAGGCAGTGACCCATTTTCCCCAAAGGATCAGTTGTAAATGTAGTAAACCTGAGAAAGTGCTTGAAGGGAAAATTCTTCTTTTTCTTTTATGTGTGCTGAGGATTTTTGAAGGTTCCCAAACGCGGGTGAAAAGGGATGAATGACAACTTTATGTGAAGGTTGGTGATGTTACAAGTTAAAGCAAATCTGTGTGTGTGTGTGTGTGTGTGTGTGTGTGTGTGTGTGTGTGTGTGTGTGTAACTGATCCTTCAGCTGTGGCAGGGATGCAGCAGGTGAATTTAGAAGGCAAATCAGGTGTGTGTGTATTTGTGTGTATTTTTCTTTCAGATGTGTGTTAGGCCATCACTCTTACAGCTGTTTAACCTGTAGTTCTTTGTCACACGCACACACCCACCCACCCACACACACACACACACACACACACACACACACACACACACACTTCACACTTCAGGTTACAGTGAGGAAAAAGCTCTTTTGTTTCTAAAGGTTGGCAGTTTACCCATAGTACAGTCAGTTTGAGAGTCCTTCCCGTTATGGGAGGGTCCCGGTTCGATTCCCAAGTAACAATAAGTGTCTGCCGAAGTGTCCATGAGCAAGACACTGAATCCCTACCAAGATGAATTTCCCCCTCAAGAGAGTGTCACAAAAAATAGACATTTCTCAGCAGCAGTGTAGAGGAAACCTTGCTGGCATTTACCTCCTAAAACAAGGAGGACGAGTTTTATCCACAGATATAGGAGAGAGATTTTCTACACTTGGAAGTTTTTTTTTATAGCAGTTGGACATAAACGCATCACTCCCTGACATTCATTTCTTTTCCTACGACTGATAATGGAACAGGAGAGACTGAATGTGCTGAAAACGGCAAATTCGAACATTTAACAGTCACTGTTAGGGTTTGACTGATGGGGTTTACTGATATTTAAGGCAGAAATTTGAATTTGATGATTTTTATGCCAAAAAATGTACAAGTATTCAGTGTTTCCTCTGGAATTGTATTCTCAGCAGGGTGGAAAAACCTCTGAAACAGCCTTTAGACACTAAAACTCTTCATTGAAACCCATAATAAGGAAAATATTTGAAGTGAGTTAGCAGCTCCTTAAGGCAGAGTGACCCACCTCACCTATTTAATGGTAGAGGAAACTCTGGGATACATGTCTGCCTTTAATATGAAGAATTAAGTTACAAAAAAAACCCCATTATTGTACAATTAAATGTACAAAGAAAATAAAAAATCATTGCAGGTTTTCAGGCTGTTTTTCTGTATCTGTGGTCAGGAGAAACCTCCATCATATCAGAGGTGGACGACACTGACTGATTGATATCTGATATTTAATAAAAAGCCAATATCGGCCTGATATAGGTCTAATTCTAGTTACCGCAGAGCCAGATGTTTCAACTCTTGGTCATCTCCAGGTGTTTGCTGCGTCAAGCCTTCTGCTTTTTTTCTCCCCCACAACACATTTCCCTCCCCTCCTCTTCACCTAGCTCTTATTTTTGCGGCGGGGCAGGGAGTGACACGACGATAAGCCCAGCTGTGATTACGCCGGCACTTTCTATTGTGTCGTTCCTATTTAGCCGGCCGGCCGGGCTCAGCGGGGCGAGAGCCGCCAGCGGCCCGGCTGTTTGGGCTCGCGAGCAAGCTGGTGAATCAGCACTATGTGTCACCATTCACCAGCCGCCATCGCCCGTCTGATAGGAGCTGGGAGCGGGCGGGCGGGCGGGCGAGGGAGGGAGGATGGAGACACGCAGGTCAGGAAGGGAAAGGGTAAATGTTTTTGGTGGTGGTGGTGAACTATGACCTCTAAAAAAAAAACCTGATTCAAGTCACTTAACGGGAAATGTGTCATTGCTTCTAGTTTTAACAGACAAGGCAATCCCCTTTTTCCCTGTTTATCATGTGTAGGAGTTGTATTGTTACTGCTGATGCTGCTGTCTTGGCCAAATCTCCCAGAATTCCTGGTTAAATAAAGGTTAAATGACCTGAAATCGGGCAAACATCCACCAATATGAACAAAAATCTGCATGTTCAGGAAAATATGAGTTGTATTGCGTTTTTCCCCTTAAACGACTGTTTTCATATCCCTTAAATCAGTTTGATACTACTTACTTAGGTAGAATACTATAAATTCACCTCCATCAAGATGTATGTCTGGCTAGAAAGGGAGGTAATCTGAGTTTAGGTGGGTTTACGCTCCATTAAATCACTACCACTGGCCACAATGAGTCGTTGAATCCCAAATTCACCGGCCACTTCTCTAATTCTTCTTCTTTCCGACTTTTAGAAGAGTAAAGAACCTCGTAATGATGGTTGGTCACCTGCCAAAGTGCCGGGTAAAGTTGAAAAATGTACCTAAATTTACTAGCATCTGACTGGCATGTGATTTCCCATGGATGGACGGATGATTCTTCGATTTGGTAGGATTTTTTTTGGAGCCCGGTAATAACTCAGCAGCACACAGTGGATACAGCAGTGATTTGTGTTTGTGTTTAGACTGAGAGCTTGCAGGCCTCCAGCCTCTCCTCCCCTCAGCGGAGGAGTGTCGGTTTCACGGTCAGGGAGTCTCTCAGCATCCCTCTCTCTCTGACTCCTGATCCAAACAATCCACCAAACGGACTCCCTCCTCCCCCCTACACCCGACTGACATTGGCTGGTATCTCTCAAAACAGACTGGGGCCGGGGGCCAAAGAATTTTCTGACTGTACCGTGTTTCCTGACAAGGACACTGGATTAGATCTTCAACAGAAAAGGACTTGTGAAATATAGCGGGGATGAGTCGCGGTGGAATGTACCGGTACCAATACTAGGATCAGATATCAGGCCGATACCTGGTTAAAATACAGTATTGCTATCAGAGGATTTCCCCAGTATTAAAATCTGAAAGTGAGAGCCTCGTGTAAAAGGTCAACAATGAAAACGATATTAGATCTCTCTCATGGAAAAAAAATATTTTATCTCAAACTAATGGTCTTATTTGTTTACAGTCATTATACCAAGGAATCACAATCAACTTGACAATGATGTGTTCATGTAGCACCATTAAAGGTTAGTACTCTGACTCAGCATTAGCAGTGAAAAAGTGGTACTGGTGTTTTTTTTTTAACCAAGTAGGAATTTGGCCCAGTTAACTTGTGATAACAGTGCTGACAGCATGCCACCGCAGACTTTACAGTGTGAGGACAGACTGTTTATGAAGGAGGTGTGGTCACAAGAATGCTAGGAAATACGGAGTTGACTGCATTCAGGTTCCAGGGTGCAAGTCCCTGTTCAGGCCTCAGTGGTTTTGGGCAGCAGGGCCGCGTAGTGAGTCTGTTCAACTGGAGGACCTGGGTTCAAGGCCCAGTGTCAGCAAGCTCCCACCCTGCTGAAGTGTCCTCGAGCAAGACACTGAATCCCCAACAGCTCCAGAGACGCTGTTTTGTATCTGACCCTGACCTCTGACCTCTGTCCTCCCTGTGGAGGAGAGGGGGGCAAACAGAAAGAGAATAGCAGCTTTGCAGTTGCGTCACAAATCTGCAGGCAACCATGTCTGGCGCCATCGTGGAGGTCTGGCTGTGTGCAAATATTGGCTAAAAACCAGGCTAGAAAAAGAGAGCTAGCTGAAAAAGATTGTGTGGCTGTAGGTCAGTTAAGTAACATTATATGTAAAAGTGTATTTGTTTCCAAATGCAGGTTACTGTGACACAGTAAACTGTCTTGTCTTTAGCCCTAGTCTCTACTCCAAAACACTCTGAGTTGTAGCTTGAGAAGAGTCAGCTCAGTTAACCTGAACAAACTGTTCGGCAAACACACTGATGTTAATGTGAACATGCTAACGCTAGCTGCTGCTAGATACGTTAGCTAGTGTGCTAATCAGATGTGTTAACAACAAGACAGTGATGGTTAGCTGACTAGATAACAGGTTAGCTAGCTAACAAGCTGACATTATCAATACAAAATCAGTCAGGTGTATCGTGATGAAATTATTTCTCAGTCAAAAACAGCACAGAAATTAGCGATGTCTGTTACTTTTTGGAACACAGTTGGAAAAACAATTATCTGTGCTATTTGCTGTTGACCTCCACTATGGCTGCCACAGATTGTCACGCCCTCTGTTTCCCTATGGTGATGAACAAATTGTCACATTACTCATATTCATTTGGTTCTAGTAGAACATGAAATGTTCCAGTCAAGACCTCAGTGTTATACAGATAGTTTTACTGAGGAACTTACTTCTTGTCAAGCCTTCGCTGACTGGACAGACAGCAGATTAGTCAGTGTGTTTGTGAAGGTGAACACAATGAGATATCCACCGTTTGATAAAATGCAACAGCTCATGATACTGGAATTATACGGTCTCATTTGAACAATTGCGTCAAAAATAAGTTATACATACATAAATGTAGCTCTACAAACATGTAGCTCAGGTTAGATTTTTTTTTATTATTTAAATGATAGAAAGCATGCAAAGGTTAATATTCATTTTGCTTTGTGTGAGAGCTTTCATCCTCTGTTGACAAAGGTAGTAAGACTATCAACTGATCAACAACCCTATCAACCCCATATATATATATATATATGAAAATCCTATATAAATCTTATAAATCTCTCAGCTAAAATCTTACTTAATGCACCTTTAATGCTGAGTATCTTGAAACAACTCTAAATGCAGTTGCAACCTTAGAATCCTGAGTTGACCACTTACTCTGATAAATTGTTTATTAGCCTGAAAGTAAAGCACATTATTAGTGATTTCTGACATTATCTGCTACCCTAACTACTTTTTTCACCAAACTGTGACATTTTCAATGATGGAATCGTCTTTTATTGTGGGAAATTTTGAGAAAGGAGCATCAAGTAACAACAATTTTCTTCATCCAGGTTATATACATGTATATTTGCATTTGAAATCAAACTCTATTAACATTGAGACTGACAGCAGCCTGGTGTTTACGTCTTGTTACTTTCTCTACAGTCATACAGTCCCAGGCCCCAACAGCCCAAACACTAGATTACATCAAGGACGCAGGGCAGGACAATAACTCCGCCCCCTCGTCTCAAATCCCCCCCCCCCCCTGTAATCCCCAAGGAAATCTCCTACTCCAGCACAAGGTGGAGTGTGTGTGTGTGTGTGTGTGTGTGTGTGTGTCACTGAGCTCTGTGTTCATATGAGAAAGGAGGGGCTCTGAGTCATGGAAGTGCTAGATTCCTCACGGCACTCACCTCTGTCGGACCGGTGTTAGAGAGTTATGGTGTTAAAGTGCGTCTGTCTTCTATCCTTGGAAGTGTTTTTGAAGGAATGTACAGTGGAGAAGTTAAGTGGAATCGGCCTTTTTAAACCAACGGTGTCTTTCCCACTTCTTTGAAAGAGAGGATTGTCCAGATTTTTTTTTTGCCTTGAGCCCTGCAACAACTTTTTTTTTTTTAAAGTTTCAAATAGTTGGTAAGTCAAGTTTCTTTTTTGCACTTTCTGTTGTTGTATTCCTACCTGTTTTGAACTGACAATCCAGTTTCTTCTACTTCCATCCATTTTATTAAGAGACACGGACAGACACAAGTCGGTTTGTTTGCGTAGAGATTTGCGCCTTGACTTGACGAGTTAGTTTTCTCAGTCTGGGCCGCTGTCTGTCCGTTACACCTGCTGCTTTAGATGAAACTTTAAGGGTCGCTGTGCGGAAATTGCGTCACGCATCGGATGCTTGTTGCCATTCGGTCTTTATCACAGATATTATTACACAGATACAGATTATACAGATATAAGACTTAGCAAACTTTGTATCTTCTTTTAAGACACAACTGAAAACTTAATAGACTCACATTTAACTGATCAGTCCCTTTTTTCTCAATTTTGTAATATTTGTCTATTTTGTTTGTTTTGTTTTGGATTTAATGAATTTCTTTACTTCAGCTGATTCATAATATCTTTGTTTTGTTTCTTTTATTTTACTGCACGTCTTTAACTTTATCAAGACAAGTACTGTACACAAACTATCACTGCCTCTCTTGTTGACTGGTTCACTCACAACCATCTTTGCTGCAGTTTTATGGTTATGGTTTTCATTGAATAAGCGAAACAAGTCTCTTATTTCCCGGGGAGTAACTGTGGCGTCTCGCTCTCCCCGTCTCCTCCCCTGTGGAATATCTGTGACAGAGCAGCTGTGTCCCCTGACAATAGACCCTCACGCTTTACAATGGACATTTGCATTTCCATTGTGGAGACGCTTGTTTGGAGGCTGCAACGTAACTCTCTCACTTTATCAGTCTGTCTCTGTCTCTCTGTTTCTGCATCTCATGGGCAGAGAGTTAAAGTAATAATCTGTGGCATGTTCACATAAATAAATGTTTGGTACTCTCCATCACTGACTGATCTATGTAGCCATTTAGTTGCCATTTAGTTTCTAGTAAAGGAGGTAGGGGGAAAAAGGTAAAAAAAGAGGTATAAAAGCAGAAAAAGGGAGGCACACTTCCTTTATTCCACTACACTGACTTGCAGGTCTCTCTCAAAGCAAAGCGCTAGGACTTCTGGGAGATGGCCAACATAGATGTCCCACTTCGGGCGAGGGGTATGGCAGGGAAAAATACCTCCCTGCATTCCTCCGGCTAAAGAATGCGCCGTCTCCGTCGAGGGCCGGCGGGGTTAAGGTTTCAGTATGAGAGCCTGGACTTCAGTCTGACAGTGATGGTTCAACTTGGTGCAACATTTCAGCTTGTAGGACTCAAGACAGAAAACATCTCAAATAGTTGCATTTTGGAATAAAGTTGCAGCACATCAAAAAGGGAAAAGATTTGTAAATGTCCAAAACACTTTATACACTATTTACCTGTAGTTCATCATTCAGTATCTCCAAAATATAGAGGATTCAGTCTATAAAGGTGTCATTGTTTTTTCTCACCTTGATTATAATAATGCCCTCCTTACTGCCTTAAAAGAGTGGACATATCACACCTGTATTGACAACTTTGCATTGATTTTACATTTTTTTGACTAGTTTTTACGGCACTAAATGACTTAGCGCCTCCATGCATATCAGAATGCCTGAAGAAATATGTTCAAAGTCGCTGTTTGAGATCATCAGATGCCGGTTTACTTAACATTCCTACTGTAAAGCAATATCAAAAGTGGAGAGGCTGATTTTTTTTTGTTTAAGTTTTTTTGCTCCAAAGATTTGGAGCAGTCTCCCTCTTCAGATTCGTCAGGCTTCTTCTGTAAATAGTTTTAAAACTCAGTTGAAAACACACTTTTTATTAAGCTGGCATTTGCATAAAATCTAGAATATTTTTTTACCATCATCGTTTTTATTCTGCACTTAATTTCGCTCTTTTATTGTTTCCTTGTTTGTTTTTTAGTTGAGTTGCATGTCATGAATGAATGGTGCTATATAATTAATGTAAAGCTTTTATCACTAACAGCTTTCAACCTACAGTAAGAATTGAGTTACCTGGTATCCTCCAGGTGCATTATTTATTTTTATTTTGTACCATGGATGACTTTGTAAGATTAGGTGGATATTTAATTTTGGTGTGAATCTTCATTTCCACATTTAAGCAACATGTTTAAACCTGCGCAAACACACAAATGCTTAAACCTCACCTGCACAAACTGTTTCTCTTCTTTCTGTGTTTCCTCACCGGGTTTTATCCCTTTATCTCTGTTCAGATAAATAAATTAAGCTAATGAGTGGGGAGCAGGGGGTTTCCTCCCAGCCTGTGGACTGGACTCATTTTTCTAATGGGAAAAGCTAAGAGGTTAAGCTCCGTCTGCAGCATGTTTGTCCTGGGCCATATGGCTGTGGAAGATCCCCGTCTCTCTCTCTTTATGTCCCTCCTCGGTGTGCTGGGTGGGACAGCGGGTAGAGAGCCTGTCCTGTAAGTGAGGGGTCACAGGTTCGAGCTCTGCAACAACCAATGCAAATTGTCCTTGAGCAAGGCACTAAACGCCTGCAACTTAACATGTTTCAGTTTGACTTTGACTTTTAGCTTTTTATTCTGCTGCTATTTTGCTATTTTCCTAACCTTTGAAATACTCTAACTCATATGAGTGACCTCAAACTTGCCACACAAATCATTTTTTTTCTGATTGGCCAAAAGGAGGCACTATAAATAGAGGTCAAAATTTTAAACTTGAATGTGATTTCTCAGACACCAGACTGGTCCGATTTTGACGAAACTCAGAGGAAAGGATGCATGTCGGCACTGTGTTCTGGTGTTTAAAAAATAACTAAAATGTCCAACTTTGAAATACTGTAACTGCTACATTACTGGTCTGATTTTGATTAAACTTGTTACTGATCAACAACCCTATCATCTGGCCCAAGTGGTGCATGGGCGACGACATGTTTACTTATTTACTAGTAGAGTGAGCTCCCTGTACTGTTTTGCCATTTATTTAGGCAATAGGTAGGACAGCATTGTCATATATGGATTCAGAGGTCGCGGTTTTAACCATTACACCGTCACTGGGCTTATCCACTGTGGAAAAGCACTCAGTAAAGTGCATTCTTGATTTGTCAGAGAATGGGAATAATGGAAAAATATTAAACTTAAGTAGTGTAAAAAAAAATCAGTGCTGGGGTTGCTTTACTTTGGTGCCAGAGGTAGGTGGTCTACCCACATGGAGAGGATTTACAAGAATCTAACAAAATTGCCTTTCATATGTCACTTTCAACTTTAAAGCCACCCATGTATGTGAGGCTTTACAAAAATCTACTATTAATTTTGTATGAACCTTATAAGTTATATGGGTTTATAAGTTTTGTAAAAATGAAAGCAGCCACTTTCACACTATAAAACCTATAGATCTCAAATATAAACACAAAACATATACAAATCAGAGAAGGCAGACCTTATCTAATTTTTATAAAACCCTTTTTGTATGGGTAACCCACCGCACCTGGGAACCATACTCCATGTCTTCTTTTGCAGAGGCAGTGCTGCTTGTGTTTCTGATCCGGTACCCACGGAAATGATTGAAGGCAGATTTGGCGAGCCTGGTGGGACTTATTTCCTGGATTTCTTGGAGATTAGGCCTTTCAGTGCTTTGTTAGCTAGAGCCCGCTTAATCATGGTTTAGGAAATAAGATCAGTGTACAGTTTTAACTCAAAACAGGGATGTCGACCCGGGCCACTCAGCACGGTGATTCATATCGTTCCCCTCTGCTGTTTACAATGTAGGCATTTAGCTGAAGCTGCTATCCAGAGCGACTGACAATGTGCACATGGCTGTTGATGGAAACATGTTGGCTGTTGTGGGGATCGAACCTGATACCTCTCGGTTACGGGACGGTCTCTCTAACCATGAGGCTTATAGTGCATAGGAGATAAGTGTGAGTGTCTGTGTATTCCAATATAGGAATATTACAGGAAAACAGTAATATTGTTATCCTGTAGTCAGTGGTGTAAAAATGAATGATAAATCTGCAATTCAAGGTCTGGAAAAGTATTTTACTTGAAAAATATGATTGAATATTGGCCTACTACCTAATAAAGTAAAATAAAGTTCATTTTACCTTTATGTTAATACAGACTTGGGACGTTATTTGGGGGTTATGTGACCAAAGTAACTGAGATATAATCCATTATTCTCCATTAGAGATTGCTAATATCCTTCTAGGTGTGAAAAAGGCAGAAAAATTCACAGGTGATTTCACTGATTAGTTCTCGTTCTCTGGTTGAAGGGGTGTAAATCAGTGAAATTAGCTGCTGTAGTGTTTGGTTGGAATGAAAACCTGCAGACTCTTGACACTCCATGGCACACGGTTGCAAATCCCTGCTTTAAAAAAGAACAATAATTTGTTTTTTTTGTTATCCATCATTGTGTTTAGAGCAGGTGCCGCTTTCTTCACATCGCTTTGAAACAAAATCCAATTACCGTTTGATGCCGATGTATTTTCCTCCTCCTCCTTTTCCTCCTCATTTGCCGCTCAGGAAGGGGAAAATGGTTGACATCGTATCGCCCCGCACAATGCCATCAGAAAATGAGGTTCATGTGGCCAGGAGCTTTCTCACCAAGATTTTGCGAAGCTCTATGAGGTACAACGGGACGGAAATGTCGACCCCAGATCTTCCCCGTTTGGTGTTAGTGTTTGGTGTTAGTGTTTGGTGTTTGGTGAACCCCAGTGCTCTTTAGTCATCGATTTCGTCCATCCTGCTCTGTGCTCCCCTGACCACTTCTCAGTGTGACCCTTGGTGTAGCTGTGCTCCTTAGGTGAACATGTGAGGTTAGATGGTAAATCAGTACTGTGTGTGTGCAAGTGTATCCTGAAGCTTGGAGTTTGTGGTAGTTTTTTGTCCTAAAGTTGATTCTGAGCTTGTGTCATCCTGTTTGTTGGTTTTTGTTGTCATTTTCAGTTCATGTGAGGTTTAACTTTAGTGCTTGTTTTCTAGTTTTCTAGTCTCTAGTTTCATATTTTGTGCTGAATTGAGTTGTATAACTGAATAAATATGTACACTTCTTCTTCTTTCCAACATGCTTTCCAGGAAGAACCGCTTCAAGGGGTATGTGTGAGTGTGTATGAGGTGGATCGTACAGTAATTACACCACTGATTGATTGATCGATTGACTGATTGATTGATAAGACACTGCAAAGTCCAAATCAGTGTTTGTGTTGTGGTTTTGAGCAATGTCAGTATTCTGTTTTCTAGGAGGAATCTTTTCTGTATGGATGGTCTGGAAAAGTATGGGGAATGAATTTGATCATCTCCTATAATTCCAATATTTTCACCAATACCAAATTTGATCTTAGTAAGAGACTGTTCCAATGGTGAATATTTCAATTTGGAATGTGCCTCTTCAGCTGAAAACATTGCTTTGGTTGTTTGGGTCGTCGTTTTTCTGGACAAACAACCCAATCAACTGAAATATAATGTTTTTAACTAAAAAAGATAAGGTCAAAGATACAGATAATAGAATATAAAGAGTTTTTATTGGAGAATTGTTGCACCTCCTCATCTTATTGCTTAAGTATGAATATTTATTTAAGGTCACATACCTCATTCCTGGTTGTTTGATAATCACTGCACTGTAGAACTATGGGAACAGAAATTGTGCTCAAAGTGGGGCCCTTGAGGAAATTTTGGGGGTCCCCAACAACATGAGAATGAGATTGTAATTATTGCACAATGAAAAAATGTATGAATTAAGCCATATTTTGTATACGTGTCAACCTACAGTGGTACAATTCTATACCAAATCCTATCTAACCACCAAAAAATCTTCTCAGACAAGGGTCAGTTGGACAAAATCTTATTAAAATACCCTGCTATTGTGAATCTATAATGCTCCCCCAAACACTCCCTTGCTGTTCTGTAACATATTTCCCTGCTGTTCTCCTCTACAGAAAGAATGATCCGGTCTCGCGGCCCCACTCCTGGCACTCCTCCAAGCTGACAGAAGAGGAGTCAGAGCCCGCCGGGAGAGAGGCCACCCCAGCACCCGTCTGGCAGCCAAAACATGAAGCAAGGTGAGACTCGGATCTTAGCTTAGCTTATCAACAGCTACTTTGAGAATTGCACTAGCTAATGTGCTCTTTAGAATAGAAAAGAGCCTAGGTGATACCGTGCTGTAGTGGCTAGTAGAGTGGACAAACCTACAATGTTCATTTCCCACGGTGTCTATTCTCAGAATCTAGATACATAATATGGACACATTTCACACATTTTAACACATTGAAGATCATCAATTCAAGTTTTTTTATCTGCCATTATTTACCAGGTCCAAAGAATTGTCCAGCCAAGGAGACCAGAGTAACCTGCGTCAGCTATCCAGCCAGTTCAGCTCAGTGAATAACATGGAGAGAATGGAGCGTCCCTCTCATCCCTACCCACCAGGCCGCCTCTCCCCCACTAAATACACCAGTAGCACCGAACCTCTCTCTGGAGGAGGAGGCAAAAGAGAGTCCGGGTTCAGCTGTTTCTCCAGCGGCTCCAGCCCTCCTGTTCCTGACCCTTGCCTGTCTAATAGGAAGGGCACCAGTACTGAAAACATTTTCTTCAAGGGCCTGCAGAGCGAGGGCCACAGGCAGGGCGAGCGCCCCAGGTACCTCCAGCCGTCGCTGGGGAACGGAGGCTGGGAGGGGCCCCGGGTGGAGGAGCAGCCCGCCTCTCGGGTCCCTGGTGCAGGCAGGCCCAGCGCTGGCCCAGTGTGGCAGGTGCCAGAGAAGAAAAAGTCCCAGTCTCCTCCTCCTCCACCTCCTCCCCTGCGTAGTGACAGTTTTGCCGCTACTAAGGTGTTCCCTTACCCTGAAGGGCCTGCTGGTCAAACAAAGAGCCATGGTAGAGCAGTGGATAGACTGAATGAAGCTAATGACCAGAATGCTCTCAAATCCCACCATACCGTTCCCCACCAGGAGAAAAGCTCTGAGACCAGACGTAGCTTGAACCCCCTTCAAACCAAAGACTTCCTCCACCCCAGTGTGGCGGCCGACCACAACCACAACCAGCTGCACCCCAACAAACTCTTCTCTCTGTCCAGCAATGATGTTAGACAGACCCAGTCTCAATTCGCCTATCTGCCCAACCACCAGAGGCAGTATAGTGACGAAAGCCCCTTCTACCTGCAGACCAGGTCAGCTCCTCCAACCAAGCCTCAGAGCGTGGGAAGCTACTATCGCAGCCTCCAGGATCTCCCCACCAATGCCTCCAGCCGCAAACAGGCAGTCAGGCACTCTACGGCATCCACGACGGGCGCTGCAGTGAACCCAAACTTGGAGAATGGGGGCCACACCAGATACTACTGCATTGCAGCCAAGCAGCCAGGCCAGGCAGCTGAGAACCAGGCCAGGCAGGGCAAGGCAGAGGGCCGCAGGGGGGAATCAGAGAAACCCCACTGGGTGAACAGCAATGACCGAAGCTTCGTAAGTTCCCTGAGGACCAATAATAAGACAAAGTACTCTCTACCTCAGTCCCAGCTGCCTTATGTAGACAGTAAGGAGCGCAACGGCCATTCTCAGTTGGGGAACGGTCTACTATACGAGCACCCAGCCTCTGAACTGTCTGCATCTGTTCAGAGCAGCAGCCCAGAGGACGGCACAAAGAGAGGCGAGGGACATTTGAATGACATCAAAAGACACTCCCCAACTCATCACAGTAATGAGCATAAGGTCAGTCTTCCGAGGCACCAGGACCCATGGGTGCCCCAAGAAGACCACCGAATATCCCCGCTGAAGACGCCCCTGCTCCACTCTCTGACGCAGGAGAGTCGCAGCCTGGCTGAGAGGCAACCGGCCGCTAACAACTCCAGCAGCATTTCCACCCAGGATACAGGAGATGCCATGGCTACCAGTGCTGGAAAAGCGGGTCGGCGGAGCGACCGCTATGCCACCGCCCTCCGCAATGAGATCCAGCAGAAGCGTGCGCAGCTGCAGAAGAGCCGCAGCGCTGCCACCCTGACTTGCAGTGCTGAGGAAGAGGAGGCAGAGGAATGGAGGTCCATGGAGACCTCCATGTCTTCTGGTGGCTCCTTCTCCAACACCTACAAGGACCACCTGAAGGAGGCGCAGGCCAGGGTCCTCCAGGCCACCTCCTTTCAGAGACGAGACCTAGAACCCCTCGGAGCAGAGGCCCCGGCAGTAAAACCCTCCAACGGCCACCTCTCCCGCATCGGAGGCCGTAAGCGCTTCCCCCTGGCCAAGAGGATGCACTCTTTCTCAGAGCCGGACAAGATAGACAAGGTGGGAGTGGAGGGGGAGCCTCACACAGGTTCCTTTGGAGAGCGGAGGAAGTTCTTTGAGGCCAAACCGGCCTTTTCCAGACCCATGCCCAAGCCCGGTCAACCAAGCTCGGGCTCAGACCTTGGTGAGGCAGGCAAGCCCAAAGTGAGAGCTCTCTCTGGAGAACCTCAGAAGGCTCACCCAGGCTCAGACCCCAACCACCTTAGCCCTGGGCATAAGCAGGTCTTGCTAGAGCAACAGAGGCTGGGGACCTTCGCTGAGTACCAGGCCACCTGGAGCAAACAGAGGAAGCCGTCGGAGGCAAAGACACAAGGGAGGTATCACTCAGCAGAGAACATCTTGGATGCAGACGCAGAGGAGAAGGCTGTCTGCATCCACGAAAGATCCAGATCTTCTCCCTCTGCAGACTTCTATGCACAGGTGAGCCCATGTGCATATTTATAGCTTAATACTGAACGATTAGAGAAGAGGATTACAGTAGTAATCATTACATTAGTTTTTCAGAAAAATAGATTGCCATTTTGTTGTAATCGCAGCAGAATGATGAACGGCATACTGAGTCTTCTTATTATTAGTTTCTGTTGCATCTTTTAGTATTTTGCACTTTAAATTAGGCAGTATTCAAAGAAATATGAAGCTGTGACTATTCTTTCCCAAGATGTATGTGCAGAATTTTGCGAAGAAACCCTTAACTTTTCCTTTCTTTTCCAGAGCATTCCTGAGCCTTGGAGAGACCCTGTTCATAACCCGTACATGGAGCTAAGACAGGGCCAACAGAGCAGTTACACTACCAGGTGAGATTAAGGTTTTGTGTATTTGCACATATAAACAATAAGAAATATAGTGTATGCACATCCAAAAAAAGTAGACTAGCTTCTAGGTAGTACACCATGAATCACCAAAGAGAAAGAAAAGAAAATACCTGCACACTGGAATGATGCTCCGCTAGTGTTATATATAAGACATGAAGAAGAAGAAATCCAAATCATGTGGGTGAGACGATGAAATCCTAAGGGGCTTATAAAAACATCTCACTCCAAGAGAAAATAAACAAATAAAATCATAACAAACCAAAAATGATGCAAACAAAAAAAACAAGCGAAATGGACAGCGGAATAAGCAAATTATCAAACTACCCCAACTCTTTAATGTTGAGTTATTTTGCTTTGAACACTCAGTAGCTATTTACCCAATGAAAGCGTCAGTTGCCTGTCAAAATGAAGGGTCGCGGGGGGGAGGTCTGGAGGTTAAAGAGTTCGTCCGGTAAAAGAAAGGTCACAGGTTTGATCCCTGCACTTTCCAATGTGTCCATCAACACCTACGTGTCCTTTAGCAAAACCCTGAACCCCTACCTGCTCGCTCAGTGTGTACGTTGCTCTGGAACGTCAGCTAAATGCCTATGATGTTTAATGTAAATGTGGAATGTAGTCGGTTGGTGAGAGGTTGGTTTTCTGAGCAGAAAGAGAGCAGGTCTCAGTTTTCCTGGGCTGAAACGATATGATCTCTCTCTGTCATATTAGATCTCTTTCCAACATTGTCTCCTTTTGTTGGAGCTCATGTTGAGGCGAACGGTATCTCTAGGACGCTGTTATTCCCACTGACATACGCGGTAAAACTACACCCCGATTTACATAAGTGTGTGCGTAATAAGTGTGAGTTATGGCGGGTGGGGAGCATATCACTTTGTCTTTTGGGCCGGTGTTGAGTACTGTATGTGATCCTTTTCATGGTAAAATGGTGAAATTAATCCTAGAACAGCATTCGTCCCCTCTCAAGAGGAAATTCGAGCAACACTTTCAGCACTGAGAGCAAGAATTTCATTTCGGCATGCGTTGCACTAATAAATCTTTGCTCTTGACAATACAAATGTTGCTTGAATTTCCTCTCAGTGTTACTTGCCTATTCCATGCACCTTGTTAGTAGGTGAAGTTGTGCCAGAATATCATCTCAGCCATTTTAAACACTCTCCACCAGTCACCAGCCAAAAGTAAATTGTTGGTTGTGGCTACTCTACTAGCCACTTTGGCAAGTAACCAGCCATCATCTGGAGGCCCTATTCTACTCTAAACTTCTACTTGTCTGGTAAAATTGTGAAAGTGTCTGGTGAATTTTCAGATTTCAATGCCACTGTGGCATATGGACAAAACAAAGTTAGTCTCCTGCCCTGGTTGTGCTTCTCAGATGATCAGTATCAGATTCTTGTGTTTTTGATTTAGTCTCCATCTTTGTTGCTCAGCGCTGATTGCTGCGGTGTTTCCGCACTGCACTTCCCAGAGATCACCTGTCAATCAAACAGAGTGGGCGGAGCTTGGATGCCCTGATGATGAAGTTTGAGTTTCTGTAGGCGGCGCTCTTTTCTTTGTCTGTTCAGCCATGGTGGCTATGGCTGCTCATGCTAACTACCCAGTTCTTCTGTTTAACAAACTGGAAACGTAAAACGCATCACTTTCAGAGGAGTGTGACAGAGGATTTTTCCCAGGAAAGAGCTACCAGACATCAGGTGTTTAGAACAGACAATGGAAAAGCTTTCATGAACTAGATATAGGTTGGATCACTGTTGTGTGTCTTATATCAGTTGGAGATAGACAGCTGCAAAACAGACATTTATTTATAAGAAAATGTCACAGATCATTACTTGAAAGCATCCTGGCTCTGTCTCTGGCTCAGGTGTAATCCAATCTGTCTCTTTGGCTTTCACACTCGTGGCTCAGGTTGCCTGGACTGTAACACACACTCACTCTTACCCAGGCAACGCTCCTCTAAAGCCTCTTACCTAGTCAAGGCAATAGGTATAGCCGCTAATGGGGTCCAAATAAACCCATAGGTTAGTGGAGAATAGCAGTGCTTTCACTATGTACGCACATGAATGTCAAGGTGCGTTCGTTTATTTGTGTATTGTTCCAAAAGTGACACCTATTCTTACAAAATGAATTCAGTTAATCAAGAGATTAATAGATGGTGTAAAATAGTTCTGTCTTCTGTCTGAGGATTGAATCATCTGACCCTGAAGACGACTTTGGTAGCCTCAACACGTAGGTCGCAGTAAGGATTTTAATGAGATGAGCCCTAATTAAATAAATGCTTTTTAACTCAACACCCCTCGTGAGTGCCTTGGACTTTCTCATTTTTTACTCTGATCCTTTCCCAAAGAACACCAATGGAGGTAAAACCAAACACCCAAGAAACACTTTCGCATTGTTGTTCTCTTTTTTGACAAGCATAGAATCATCTGTGGTTTTTAAAATACTGACTAATGAATTTATAGGTGGCAAAATTTTGCCAAAATGGACTTTGAGAGTTGTGGAATAAAACCCTCTGATGTTTTTTTTACTGAAACCACCAACGTGACTGTGTTGGAATAACATGAAGCTGACTTGTTTTTCTTCTTGGGGGAAACTTCTTGAGCAAGCTGTGGTTAGGTCGGCCAGGAAAATCACTTCTGACCAAACTCCTGTTCTCTTTATGGAGTATGAGTTGATGCCATCAGGAAGAAGATATAAGCTTTCCAACTGTAAGCTGAATAGATACAAGCTCCTCCTGGTTCCTACTACTGAACAAGGAGACCGCATGCATGGACACAAGAACTTTTGTCACTGGAACTTGTATTTTCTGTGAATTTATATGTTTGTTTTTAAAAAAAATGTATTTATATTGTTCCCAGCAAAACATTTCACGGAGAGTGACATGCAGGAGGCAGCCATGTTCACAAAATTTCCACAATGTCATAATACAGAACGGTAAAAATACATTTTAAACAACTGAACTGATATCAGAAAGATATCTATGTCCTGATTTCTCAAAACGATGCAGGTAACGGCCACAGACGTCATTTCACCTTTCATTATGGTGCCATATTTGCACAGGTTTTCAACGTTTGAGCAGGTCGTCATAACATCTAGTCAATGTCAAAATGTTTGCTGGGTTGTCTTTTATGTTTGTACTGTGGGCAGCAGTGCTTTTTTCCCTTTCCAAGACCTTTTTCCCCTCAGGGACTAATGAAGTTTGTCTTTTTCTTATCCCTTCTCGTCTTGCAGGGGAAAGATAGAGAGCAGGGTGCGACACCAGCCGGGCCAGTCTGACCACTGCCCACAGCCGGCCCTGTTGGTTCCCAGGAGCGACACCCAGGGCAGGGATGGCCCGGTCCCAGGCCTCCCTGACCACAGAACCAAACCAGACGCTGCCAGCCCCTCCCACACCACGCTCCCCCCGGGCCCTCCCAGCTACAGCCCCGGCCCTGCTTCCCAGCACCCGGCCCAGCCTCCCCAGACCAAGGGCCTCCTGCCGCCGCCCAGGCCCCATTTAGGCCCAGAAACCACATCCTCCTCCAAGGAATTCCTCCCTGGCGCCCAGGCAGAGCCGGCGGCGCTCCAGCCCCTGTCCGGCTCCGGCCCCCAGCCAGACACCCAGCGCCATGCGCCCGCTGCCCAGGGCTGCGGCTCCTCGGCGGGCCCCGCCCCGGCCGGCTCCCCTCGCCTCGGCAGGACGTCCGGACCAGACATGAGTAAAGGAGGTGCGGAAAGAGAGGAGTCTTCGTCCCCTCTCTCCTCCAGGACGACCGCTCTGCCCATTCCCTTGGCGGACAGAGTGCGCTCTCCCTCTCCGCAGTTCGCGCCCCTGAGGCTGACCGACAAGCCGCCGGCCGTGTCCGTGCAGGATGCCTCCCCGTCCAGGTAAGCAGCTTAGCCGAAGCACTTCAGGTCCGCTCTCTCTCTCTCTCCTCGCCTTACCTCCCCTCGCCTATTACCCTCATCATTACGTAAGGCTTTTCCCTGCTGTACTAGTGGAAGAGGCTTTAAATACCAGCTTTAGCTTAGCTTTATTTATTTTAAGTGATAAACCATAGAAGCGGAATGATTTTAAAAAAGACTCGATGAGAAAATACGATGTAAAACACAGAGAAAAGAGAGGAAAATGACTAATTTGTGCAGGTGAGGTTGTAAAAAACAAAAACAAAGAGGCTTATAGAAACATCAGACCTCAAACAATACTTTGAGTGAGAGTGACATCTCTGTTGTGCTCAAAAAACAGAAAGCATGATGAAGGAATGAACTAGGAATTGGAGCTTATTCTACAGTTGCACTCATTGTAAGTCGCTCAGGATAAGGGTGTCGGCTACTATAAATGCCTAAAATGTAAAAAACGGGAATGTGAAAAGGATGATCTGGGTTTGATTATGCTTATGGTCGATTGGAATCAAGTCTAAATTGATTTCATCTGCTCCGCTCGGCTCTGAATTGCATTGGAATTCTGTGTGTCGTGGATGTTGAGGCTGTAATTTTGTTAAACCCATATGGCTACTATGACCTCTGGTTTCCATTGCAGCTCTACCATCCATCCTTTAATTAGAAACGGTCGACTCGGTGTGCTCTCTGTAGCGCGACAGCCTGTAGCTCCGGTGTTTATTAAGGAAAAAAAGCTTCTACCTTTTCTCCTAAGTTCTCATTTCCTTACCCAGCACCTCCTCTCTACTCTCTACTCCACTCTACTATATTTATTCTTGGGACAAAGCTTGTATCTCCAAAATGACAAGAACTAAGAAAAACAGCCTTGTTTTCAGCTTGACCACCATGCATGTTTGAGTTTATCCAATGAGATTTTAAAGGGTTTCATGAGACCAAGGGTGGTAGAATTTTCTCAACCCGTAGAGGAACATGTAATCCTTCTGTTGAAGTTAAAACATGAAAATCACCAACAAGACAGCAGTGATTTACTATATTTTATTTTATTTTTTGTCAGACCACTGTGGCTTTAACCCCTGACCTCTGGATAAACACGCTTTCAGCACTGTGTGTAGCATGTACACATGATGTAGTATGACATATGACACATATATAATGGTATCTTAAGCCCTTTAAGACATGCCTGTGATATAGAGCTATATAAATAAACATGACTAGACTAGAAGTGATCGAACCTAAGCTTATCTACATGACAAAACACCTAGGGGAGAGCGGGGTAAGTTGAGCCACCCCTTGTGTCCAGGCAGCCATACACAATTAATCATGTGATCACAGATTTAGGAAGAATAATTAATTTCTCTCAAGGCTCTTACTCACCTCAGAAGCTGTTCAGGAGCTACTGGTAGAAAATGATGGCTGTACTTTGCAGCTTCCAGTTTCAAATGAGTGTAACTGTGACATTTTGAAGCACAGCAATGCTGGAAAGAAAATGAGTACATGAGAATATCAGTCAGTTTTCCCTGGATAGATAAAGGTTTTAAAAGCAGAATACATAACATTCCCGTAACACGCCAGAAATTTGCTTTTAAATGTGTTAAACATTAAATAGTGTGCGAAGCTTGCTTGTGTTGTCATCATCTTGCCTCAATCCACAATAAGTTAATACAAACACTGACATTATCTTCTGAACTTCCGGGATGAATTCCCCCAATACTTTTCATTTTGAAAAAAAAAGAAGAAATTATGCAATCATTAGATTAGGTTAGATTAGATTAAACTTTAATGATCCCTGTGAGGAAACTGGGTCACTGCAGCAGCAAAGAATAGGATTTAGATAAGAAGAGAGCAAACAGAGCGTTTTATAATAGAGCAAATTATTATAACAAAAGAACATATTGACGAGGGCAGATAAATGAATATTACATAAAGCGTCTTTGTTGCCGGATTTACAGGTTGATCAGATGTTTGCAGTTTACAGATCAACAATTTATCACTTCGATGCAGGGTGTGATCAGTTTTCTTTATATCATGGATGAGAGGATAGCAACAGTTTGTGTGGTTTGGGGCACTAATGCTGCGATCTGTCCCGGTCCAGGTCAGAAAATGAAGTGATGGATCTGAGCAGTCCGGTGAGGAAAGTCCCCGTGAAGATCGTCCACGCTGAGAGCAGCTCGGAGCGGGAGGGCCGGGCCTACCTGGCTCAGAACAACGAGGCCTGCGGCTTCTTCGAGCCGCCCGGGCCTCCCCAGATCTCCGCCCTCGGCTCCCCGGAGCACCACTCCTCCTCCCTGTTCAGCGCCTACACGCGCCAGGGGACGCAGCGGGCCAGGGCCCAGCACGAGGCCCCGGACCCGGGTCGGGCCTCGCCGTCCGTCCAGCGGGGAGTCGAGGGGACCGGCGCCGACACCCGGCGCTCGGAGGAGGACGCCAAGAGAGAGGAGCTGGCCAGGGACATCATGGGGAAAGACAAGTCCCTGGCTGACATCCTGGACCAGAGCGGCAGGAAGACCACGATGGACCTGATGGAGGGACTCTTCCCCCAGGAGGAGCAGATCCTGGAGGGGGCCCACCAGCGCAGGAAGGCCTCCGCTGGCTCCAGGCAGCCCGCCTCGTCGCCCAGGAGTACGGATGAAAGGTGGGAATTATTATTTTGGGCCAAAAACGTAGTCGACACAACTAAACTAGGGCTGCAACTAACAATTACTTTCAATATCGATTAATCTATCAATTATTTTTCCGATTAATCAATCATTTAGTTTAGAAAATGTTACAAGAACCCAAAGTGATTCTTAAAATTGCTTACTTTGTCCGACCAGCAGCCAAAAAACCCCAAACTATTAATTTTATAATGATACGAAGCAGCAAATCTTAGCCTTTGTGAAGCTGTAACCAGCAAATATTTGGTATATTTACTAGGATGAATTGATTGACGATGAATTGATTCTCAAAACTATAATCGATAAAAATTTACAAATCAGCAGACCTCCCATGGTAATATGAATGGTATCTGTCTCTGACCTCTGACCTCCCTGTCTAGGCCCAGAAACAAAAAGAGAATCAAATTAATCAAATTATTATCAGGGCAGCACTATTCTAGAAGACAAATCAGATTTTTAGAGCATAATAGGACCTGCAAATGATGTTATATTATAAGACAAAGTGGCTTCGCAGATAAACATTACTTTCCCATCCAGCTCTTCCTCCCTTCCTTTGAGGTGTGTTAGTTTTGATCTTTACACCCTTCTAGTTTTGGTTCGTAAAATTGATCATTAAACTGAGACCTCCTCTGTTTTACCAGCCTGTTATACTATTGTTCAGTGAGTGAGCGCATTGAAGGTTTGATCTTGGTCGGCCTTTACACAGCCTGCTCTCTGGTGGTGAAACGTTGCATCACATTTGTCTCTTCCAGTGAAAACTCTGAGGAAGTCGACCTGCTTCCTTGCTCTCCGATTTGCTCTCACCTTATTTCCGAGGCAGGAAACATTTTAATCCACCGGCCACAGAGGCTGATGGACTTCAAAATAGCCACTTCCACTATTTAAATCAGTCAAATCAGATATTTAGAATAGAAAATAATCTCCTGACTATGGTTTAGTTGTTGGAAACCTTTGTTTGGCTGGTGGTAAACTCCCTTCCCTTCTTTTCTCCCATAGAGAAATAGCAATAGCGATGATGATCATAACAAACGCTCTTATTGACATTTGCCAAACAATTTCAAAATGGATGATGTCAGATCGGTTAGTCTACAATCATAAAGGGACATGCTGTACCCAAGCTTGGTCTGTTTATTGGTCTGTCATTGTTATAAAATGGTTTTAAGGCTCCATAAACATTGAGAGGAGGACTTTTCTTTGTCATATTAACCCAGGATCCCTATGAAAAAGAGAAAAGTGTAAAAAATTAATTTGATAATTGTGAGGTCTTGAGGGGTTTGAGAATTGCGTCAAAAGTATATATTTTTTTCAGATCCGTTAGAATATGAGGTCATATTTTACGTAGTTGCCGTCATTTCACGTATTTGTTATTGCCGTTTGTTAAATTCATTGAATCTTCATCTATTAACTGATATGACCTAGGTTACAGTCATATTGCTGAATGACAGTTTCATCAAAATCAGACTGGTGGTGTCTGAAATATCATGTTTGAGTTACAAATCAGGCCAATTAGTGTCATTTTTTAAATGTCAGAACACAGTGCCATCCAGCCACTTTGGTCGAAATTGGACCATTGGTGTTTGGGATATTATATTTGAGTTGAACATTTTTTCACATTTAATTGTAGCACCCCCATTAGGCCAATCAGTGTATTAGTTTAAAAGCTGGAACACAGTGCGAAGATGCATCATCCCTCCAAGTTTCTTCAAAATCAGACTCGATTTTATTGCGTCTGAAAGTTGAAATAAGAAAATGTTTAGAAACCTCTGTTCATCTGTGTGTGTGTGTGTGTGTGTGTGTGTCAGGAGGGAGGAGGAGGGTGTGTGTGCGGCGGCCTCCCTGGTTCCCAGCTCCTCCTACTACAACACGTCGGCTCCCAAAGCCGAGCTCCTCATCAAGATGAAGGACATGCAGGAGCAGCTGGAGGAGCAGGACTCCGAGGACGAGCTGGACGTGGATCTGGCCAGCAAGAAGGTAAAACTCTCATGGACTGGATACAGGTTTGGTCATCACAGTTGTGTTAGAGCAGTCGGTGATAGCAGCAAAACAGACTTTTATGTATATGAAAATGTAGCAGATTATGAGACCATCAGTTAACCAAACAATGTGAACCAAGGCGCATTCAACTTTACAAGAGACCCATTTTACACCAGAAAAAGATGAAGTTTATTTTATTCAATAATTAATCATTAACAAAATTATTTTTTGACATCTATTATGTAATTTACCATTATAATGCTTGGGACCAAATCACTAATCTATGAAAAACAAAACATGTACCTCAACAATGTCTGTTTTTCTATGTTGAGCCAACAATAATAATAATAACGATAACAATAATCATGCTGTTGTTGAGTCCTGCACAATTCAATAGAATACAATAGGCAAAAAAGCTTTATAGGCAAAAAAGCTTTATAGTCGTCTGCAAGTGTAAATTTGCTTTGAACACTTTAGGTGCAGAGGCAGAAGTTTCTTTCCATGTCTTTAGGTACGTAGTTGTTTGTTCTTCTCATTTGTTAATTAATTTACTTCTTCTCTCTCTTTCTCCTGCCTCTCCCCTCCCTCCCTCCCTCCCTCCCTCCCCCCTCTGCAGCAAGAGCTGATCTCCAGCCTGGCGAAGAAGCTGGAGGTGCTGCGGGAGGCTCGGCAGAGTCTGCAGGAGGACGTGGAGGACAACGAGGCTCTGGGCCGCGAGGTGGAGGCCACGGTGCAGCGCCTCTGCCAGCCCAACCAGCTCGACAAGTTCCGCATGTTCGTGGGCGACCTGGACAAGGTGGTGAGCCTGCTGCTGTCGCTGTCGGGGCGGCTGGCCCGGGTGGAGAACGCCCTCAACAGCCTGGAGGACGAAGCCCCGCCCGAGGAGAAGGTAAGGGAGGAGAGAGACGAGACGGGACGGGACGGGAGGGAGGGAGGCGCTTTTTGTGGCCGTCATGTGAGAAGTTTTCAGGAGTTAAAGTTTACTTTGTACTCGGGACGGTAATGGAGGCGGCAGGGGTCGCAGAGAGGCCCGTAGAAAAATCTAACTACGCACCAGATGGATGTTTTGATTGGCTTGTCAGAGAGGTGAGGCAGGGCTTTCAGTCAAAACACCTCATGTCCATTCTGGTGCTACACACAAGTCAGCTATGATCGACCACTTTAAAGAAACGTTAGCAGGGCAAGTACTTCGCTACTTACTTTTAAAAGTAATTATTTACATTGCAAAGGTATTCTTTATCAAAAGTACCACAGAGTACAAAAACATTGGTATGTGTGTGTTGTTTCCATTAGTGGCATGTCTGCACAAGATGCCATGGGAATTTCACTTTTTTTTTTAATACTTTTTAAAAAAAACAAAAACAAAAAATATATCAATATGAAAGATAAAAGTAACAACATTCTAATTTTAAAAAGTAACTAATAATGGATTGCAAGAATTGAAAAACTAGCGTGTTAAGTTACAGGTTACTAGTAACTTAACAAGTGTAGACTCACTATCATTTTAACACGTCATGTAAAATTTAATGACTTTTTACATAACTAAGTTGGAGCGTTGCCATGACCATAAAAAAAAGGGTTTGTTTTTCACTTCAGAAAATTTCTTAAGAGGTCAAGGTCTTTTATAATCACCACAGTTGGACTTGCTGTGGAGAAATACAGTTAAAAAACACAATCTAATGCAATGAATGTGAAACAAGTTGTAAAATAGATTCTGCTATATTCCTGTGAAGTGACTCGTTTTTAAAATTCCCTGATATTCCCTGACTTCCCCAGAGAACTGATCAAATGCCCTGACTTCCCCTGTCTGGAAAGCTCCTCTCTAAATTCCATGATTTTCCAGGAATTCCAGGACCAATGGGAATCCTGAGTGTTGTTGAGAACAATCTTCAGCTATAGAGTGATATGGCCTAATTGAATCATACTGACCTACGTCTATCATGTTGGATTCATGCCATTCATACCATCTCCCCTCCCTCCCTCCCTCCCTCCCTCCCTCCATCCCTCCCCTCCCTCCATCCCTCCCCTCCCTCCATCAGCGCACCCTGACGGAGAAGCGCAAGCTGCTGATGCGGCAGCACGAGGACGCCAAGGAGCTGAAGGAGAACCTGGACCGCCGGGAGCGCCTGGTCTCCGGCATCATGGAGGCCCACCTCGACGCCGGGAGCCTGGACGACTACCGGCACTTCGTCAAGATGAAGTCGGCCCTCATCATCGAGCAGCGCAAGCTGGAGGACAAGATCAAGCTGGGCGAGGAGCAGCTCAAGTGCCTGGTGGACAGTCTGCCGCTGGAGCAGAGGGCGCTTTTCTGACTCGGTGGGAATGTGGTTTTCCATGAGAGCTACTGGAGCGTCGGACTAGATCGAGCACCAGGCTGCTGGAGGACTACATTTTTATATTAAAGGTGCTATGTGTGGCATTTTTAAACATCAATGCATCATTGTTAAATTAATTGTGATACCTTGGTATAATTACCTTTAACAAATGAGACCATAGCTGATTGGTCGCCTGTATCTCACACCAGTAGTATTGTTAGGTCTAGTGTTTCTCCACATTAAGACTACATTTCCCATAAGCCCCGTTACAATGCCCCGTTAGAATGGAAAATGCAGAGTAGAGGCTGACAGGCTCCTCAGTGATGGTTTCTTTGGTTTACAGTACTTACTACTAATGTCTCAAAATCAATGTGGTAATGATTTATTGATGTTAAACTTCTACACATAGCACCTTTAATATTAATCGTGATATTTTATTGATCCCTGTATGGACATTGTCTCGTCACAATCAGCTACACTACAGCGCCCCCCCCCTAGACAAGAAGGGGAAAGTGAAGCAGAGCATGGATTTGAAACACTACAATATAAACAAATCGTTATAAATAGATATATTATATATGCAGACCAAATGATCATGTTACTTGTGATAAGCGTTAAAAATAAAACACTAATCAGATGTGCCATGATCGCTTAAGTGCATCCATTTTTAGTCATCTCTTCATATTCTAGTGTTTCCAATCTCCCTTTAATATCTTTGATACTGGGATGCTTTACACTCTGCTATATGGCTGGGTGTGTGCTTAATTATCATGCGTGTTTTAAAGTAATATTTTCTAGTAATTTATTGTAGCCTTTTTGAATACTTATATATGCAGAAGGGGGGAATGTTTTCCCCGTAATTTAATTTCACTCATGACATACTTGTTTTTTTGTTTTACAACGAAATGAAGAGTTTGATTCCAAAGTGCTACATATCTGTTTTTAGGAAGAAATGTTACCTGAAGTTCGTCATTCATTATGTCCAAAATATAGAAGATCCAGTCTCTTAAAGGTGTTATCAAATTGTCAACCAAGTTTTTAAGTTTCTTTAAGTTAAGTTCCTTTACAAAGTACCATATTTTCCCTTACATTTGTGTGGTCTACTATTTTGTAAGAGTAGGTGTCATTTTTTCAGATGGTGGATATCTCATTTTGGAACGAAACTCTTCAGATTATGCTAGAATATATATATATATATATATAGGCCTCATGAGTTGATATGATTCTGATAACTGGAATTTATTCCCGTGACGACAATGCTGATTTGTTCCAGCAGTAATATTGTTCTATTTCTTTTTCACGCCATAAGGTAATACACTGCTAATGTTACAACTACAGTCACAACTTCGTGCTTTTCTTACCTGTAGTCACACAGATTTTCATTTATGCTTTGGGCTTTTAGCTGAAGCTCCTATCCAGAGCGACCAAGAAAGGACACAAGGATCAAACATGTGAACTTCTTGTTACGGGACGGTCTCTCTCGCCGCTAGGCATGATTTCCCGAATTATGTTCCTTTTCTACTTTGATCCGAGTAAAAGGACTGAGGTGTGGTTGGTGTTTTCTATCGTACCCAACAAAGTTAAGTGAAATTGCGATCATAAAGTTAGCACTTTACTCTCTGGTTTCTCTCTTTCTCTCTCTCCCTCTCTCTCTCTCTCTCAGTATATCTCTGAAGATGTGCCTACTGTAGCCTCCCACCACTGTGATCTTCATGGACTGGTGCGGGTGTGTGCCGACACAGCCCACACTTCATGTATGCAGTGCACTCTCTCATCAACCTGAAAGCAATAAATGATTAAGCTGAGAGGTCACGTCTTTGTTCTTCATATTGTAAAATCAATCAAAATCAATAGTGCTTTCTTTTATTTTAAATGGAGAGTGGACAGTCCAATCCCCTTACTGCCCTACAAAGAAAAAGTAGTAAAACTGAGAAAAATGATTAATGTATCCCAGAGTTTCCCTAACACTGAATAGGTGATGAGTCTGGGTTTCAGTGGAGAGTTTTAGTGTCCCATAATGGTCTAAATGCTGTTTTAGAGGCTTTTCAACTCTGACAAGAATAAAATTTGGGGGCGAAACACTAAATACGTGTAATTTTTTGGCATGAAAATGGTCAAATTTGCTCAAAATATTGCTCTGTTCTCTTATCTGTATCAGCTTTCAACTACCCATATCGGTGTAACCCTAGTCACGACCTTAGAAACACCCGAAAGTAGTTACTGCTGTTTGATTTGGCAGGGCAGAGCTGGAAACCCGAGAGGGAAATTGAGCAGGCTTTTAGTCCCAGGGGAGAAGGATCTGGTTGGATCTGATCCCAGGCCAGCAGCAGTACATGGGGAAACTATACTCTTCATTCCCTTGAGAGTAAGACGAATGGAAAAATTTGTCACCAAGTTTGTGTGAAAGTAAAGGCTCTGGTTTATTTAATTACAAAGGAATCAACCCGAAGCATAAATTTCAAATATATTATTTTGATGATTATATTTTTATCCATGTGACGCACTCTAGGTCTCCATGATATGAAAGTAATTTTTTGTTACTTCCGCCCCTCATAATAATCTTGCATTTGTTTACTACATACACCTATCCCTGGACAAAGTATCAAACACATGCTCTTTGTCTGTCGGATGACGTTTTCTCATCTATTGCTCAATAAGACGACAAAGCAAACAACACCCCATGCATTTACAACCCCATGCTGTGAGTTTTTCCATTGCACTGTGCTGGACCTGCTGTGGGTGCGGTACAGTATCAGTATGCTTTGGTTTTCCATTGGAGTACTGAACAGTGCTGTGTATTTTCAACCTGTTTGTGGAGGAGAGGAATGTCATGCTGATATCCGCGCCAGAACTATTTAGAAATGGGACATTTCTAGCATACCTGTACCATACACTTTAATCCCAAGTGCCTCACAGTACCATGACTGCATACATTTTTAGTACGGTTAGCCAGGCTGGAAACAGTTTCAAAATATCCTACTCAAGTAGAAGTGCTGTTATGCTGAAACTTTACTGAAGTATAAGTAAAATTAGTGGTGTAAAAATCTGCTTTAGTAAGAGTAGAAAGGATCTTGTTCAAATTGTACTAAGAGTAAAAGATGGGTTACTTAAAAAAACCCAGACATTATTAGGCTATATGAACTTTCTCATTGCAAGTTCAATACGTGAATTCAATACGTGATTGCACATGCTGTTATAGACAACTGTGTAAAAGCTGTGTAAAAAAAAAAAAGATTCTGAAATTCTTATCATTATTCAGTTTCTCAATGATTCAGTGATTAATGATTAATAATAGTTCAGTGATTAAACAACTGAAAAAGCCCTTCTCTATTATTAAATATCATTGCTACATTCCCGTTTATTCTGCTAGGCTATTAGCTATCCAGCTAGCTAGCAAGGCTAGTAATGACCACAACCAAGCTAACACAAACTGATAAAACTGTAGCTGGATGGATGGCTTTTTGGCTAATGTTAATAAGCTATCATGGATAAAAAGAAATTCTAGCTTTTAACATTATATTTAGTTAACTTAGTGTTTCCTCCACATGCTAGCACAGGTTTGATACAGGTGCAGCGTCATAATTAGCCTACACCAGTTTAATTTAAAACGTGGTGAAGCACAATACTTCATATACAAGTAAAAGTAAAATTACTGACTTCAGAAAGCAAGTACACAAAAAAGTTACTCAATTAGCCTACAGTAACAAGACTAAATGCAATCTGTCACTTCCAAAAACTTGGTTGAAAGTTTTGTGCACAAACCGTGGAAACCTCATGGAAAAACATACCTTACAGTATTGGTACGGCATGGTACACCAGTGCAGTAGAAAAGGTTGCAGGCAGGAGGGGGATGGCCCGAGTCGCCCTGCCTTCCCATTAGTGCCTATACAGTCAATCATTTACAGTGCCACAGACATGATGAGAAACTGTATCTAGGTTATGGGTTGCAAGGTTGCAAGATGAGGAAGTGTAGTGCTGTTTCTGTCAATAAAAGCGTTACCTTCCTCAAAGGTTTTCATTCTGGTGTCCATTCCCACTGTCAGACTGCTAATGCTCTGTTCACAGGTGTTTGTCGTTTGGACGCTGCGAGACTTCTGCACTCAGGTAAGTGCCATTAGCCAAATTAAGAATTTGACTCCAAAATACTGTTTATGTATATCCAGTCTTGGCAGGAAAATCATCAAAATATAGTCTGTAAAGGAAGAATGTTATCTACTGTCCTTTAAAAAGTAACACAACCTGTTTTAATTTTATGCTATTAATCATATACTAAGAGCAGGTGTCACTTTTTTCAAATGGTGGATATCTCACTTTGGAACTAAACTCTTTGGAACTAAACACAGTTATTAATTCCATTGAATTACAATTATTTCCACTTTGAAATCTGCCATAACAGGTTTTGCATTTATGAAAAAAGCTATATTCCCTAGTAATTTACATTTTTGAATTTTAGGTTAAGTTGTTGCTTTTATCCAGAGTATTTTAGCGTGAGTGCAATGGCAGAATAAGTTCTCTGTTCTCTGATAATTTCCTTTTTTTTTGGTCAAGCTTCCTTTTTTGCGAATTCTCTGACAATCTCACTGACAATGGTTATTATATTGATTTATAAAACAAATGTCAGAAGATGTTCCTGTTTCTGACACAATAATGTGTGATCATTCTGTGGTTCACACTTCACTTCCTCACAAGCTGAAACTGCGTACGCACAAAAAATACAGTCAAGTCAGTCTCTTGAGGTTAACACTAAATGGGAGCACACTAATGAACACAAACTTAATTGCCCATTGTGTGCCAAGGAAAAACTAATTCAGCTCCTCTTGGAGGCCGATGGATGTTCTTAAAAAAAAAATTCTTTACTGGTACAACAGCAACCATCGTGTTTTGGCAGAAAGCCTTCGTCAGGATTACATCAGGTCTTAAATACCTTTCCAAAATGGCCACCTTAGTGGACTTTTATGACTTCAGAAACCTCAGAACATAGGTTACATGTCAAAGGTCGGTGAAAAAGAGACAACAATGAAGCTTTAAACCTGCTAGCTCTCTCCTTTTCCTAATGGTAAATCCCACGGGAGATTAACTTGTAACTTTGACTATTTTACCATCCAGTGAGAATTTTAAAACAGAGTAGGACTCCAAATGATGGTTCATTAATGATCAAAGTGGCCGGTAGAGTAGACTAAATTTACATGTTCTCAAGAACTTTGTGCCGTTAGTTCTTCTGCTCTATTGCCTTTCTTGAGTGCGTACTGATACTTGAGAGGTGGTTTGTTTTCATTCACAAACACCTGTGTCTGTCTGTGTTTTCCTTTTCCTCGCAGAGGGAGCCTGGTGCTTTGTTTGCCAAGTAACCCGGGTGACAAGAGAGGATCGGTGGAAAAGACGAAGGTGGAAGGTGTAGAGAGACTAAACGCCAGAGAGAGCGAGAGCGACAGAGATCTCTCTTCCTGGATATGAGGTGTGATTCTGAAGCCGGGGTGAAAACATAGATGGCATCTTCCAACGAGGAGGGTTTGAGCTTCTGATGATGTCCGATTCGGGGGCCACCTGGGCTTCCCGGGCTTCCTGGGTTTCCTGAGGCTCAGTAGTGGATCTACTGCGATGACCTACCTGGTTCACACCGCCCACCACCAGCTCGTGGCCCTCTGGCTGGGCTGCGTGGGCTGGACCCTCACCGCCGCGGCCCTCGGGATCATCCAGTGGAGGGTCTGGCACGTGGCCGACAGCAGCGTCATCAGCTCCGGTGTGGCCTGGGTGGGCGTCTGGAGGGCCTGCTTCAACAGCCACACCCTGGTGACGCCCAACTTCAGGATCATGTACTGCAGGAGCATCGGCCTGACCGACGCCTTCACGCCCCCGGAGATCGCGGCGGCGCAGGTTCTCATGCTCCTGGCCTTGATCGTGGGGTTTGGCGGGAATGCGGGCGGTGTTTACGCCCTGAGGAACGTCTACTTAGGGCTGGATAAGAGTGCGCCGATCCGCTCTGTGTTCTCCGCCGCCGGAGCCATGTTCCTATTGGCTGCCACGATGTCGCTCGTGCCTCTCCTGTGGAACCTGAGCTCGGTGGTGACCAATCAGACCGTCCAGTTCCCCCCCGACTTCCACATGCCCAAGGTCCCGGACTCGCAGCGCGTGGGTTCCGGCATCGGGCTCGGGATCGCAGCCGCAGTCCTGATGATCGTCACTGGGATTATTTTCTTAACCTACAGGCTTCCTGCCAGATCAGAGTTCAGGATCCAACCCTCTCTGAGAGAAGAGGTGCGTCCGGACGGGTCGGCGGCTTTAGGACCTGAATCTGTGACCGAGAGTCGAGGGACTTTGACCGAATCCAGGGGCAAAGACAACCCGGCATTTGAGTTGCATGAACACTTGTGAACAGTTTACTGGTGTTTGAAGGCTGAATGACATACTTGAGTGTGACAGAGTTTACCAAAGATACCAAAGTGTCAAAGCGGATTAGATGACTGTTGTCAAAGATTTCAACATATGAAGAGTTTTATTGCAAAATGAGAGATTCATCATTTCAATAAACTGACAAAATGATTGATCGCACAAAATTCAAACTAAGCATGGTACTTTTTAAAGGATGTGACCTAAGTCCTTGGTTTACAATATAACACCACTTTTACAGCCTGGATCCTTTGTTTTTGTGGAAGTATTGAATGATGAACTTCCGGTAATGATTCCAACATTTTATTTAAGTGGTCAAAAAACCTAGAGCTCCTTGTTACGCCCCACCCTTGGTCGGCCCTATGGGGCGAACAACACTCCACCATTGACCCAAAATAAAACTCTACCGACACCTTTTAAAATACCCAAGCCATGGGATTTATTAACATAAAGACATACAAAACAACCAAGACACTAAATCAAGACTACAAACAACCATCAAAAGACAACAACAACAACACTAAATAGAATCCCAGGCTGAGAGGCAGCAAGACCAGCAGTCCGCAAACCAGAAGCCTCTCCCTGGAACAGGAGCCTGGAGCTTTTAACCACTTCCTTTCCTGGGCCAGGTGCACCTCATTGAGGACTGATCAGGTGTAGAAGACCTGGGCGGAGCTATAGAGACAGGAGAGGAAAAGGGACAAACAGCACAGGGAACACATACAACCGTAACACTCCTTAATTATGTTATTTTTGCTCTTTTTATGCTCTGGAGGATAGAAATGGAGGAATGCATAGCCTTAATGCCATCACCTTCACTGCAAAGGCTAAGAAGTGGCTGCTCGGGTTTAATTTTTTTTTTTTTTTTCGATATTTGTTGTTTAGTGATGATGTGGAAAACATTGGCTGAAATAGAGTTATTGAGTTAAAGCTGTAATTTTTAAATGTAAGGGAGTCATGATGTAATGAGTGCCATCTAATTCTATGTTAATAATGCAGCAATAAAACATCATATTTTCAAAAAGATTATCATATGTTGATTTTGCTTAATTGAATCCTTCAGATAAGTAACATGTTATAAGCTTTTACTGCAGATGAGTGATGTTTTCAAATCTCTTTATTTAAAATCTGAATGCTATGTGTATTCATTGTTAAGGACAGTAAAGTTTGGACACTTCTGAGTGATGTAAAATATCATGTACACTAAATCAGTGATTCTCAACCTTTTTTCATATCAAGGCCCCCTAATTTAGTCCCCATTAGAGCCACGGACCCCCATTTGATGAGATAGTTTTCTCTCTGATCCAAATCTGAGAATGTTTTTATTGTCAGATATGATTTTGTTCAGAATTCAATGACTATCTGTACTGTAGGTAGAGAGATAACAGAGAAACTATGATCAAAACAGTCATTCCTCTACATTCTCTGATTGTGTTAACTTCTTGTAAATGAAATAATGGGTGAAGTTTAACAATTCATCAATATGCTGGGGACCCCCTGGAACCCCCTCAAGGACCCCTGGTGGTCCCCGGACCCCACATTGAGAACCACTGCTCTAAATGATTTGGATTGATTGTACAATTGCAAATACATAAAAAAAATGGACTTATATGGCTGTTCATCCAAAGGATTCAATCGCTATGTTTACATGCAGGGAGAATTCTGTTCTACATTTTCTTGGTTACTATAGAAACCAAGTTTTGGTTTGACACATATAAATGTCATAACTCAGTTTGACCCTTGACCTCCTTACTTTTGGTTGCATGCAATATTGGTTATCTAAGAACTGAAGCCTATTCCACATAAAAGCAACAGTGAAACGGCTTAAATGTAATGTAATGTAATGTAAATGCAGATTGTGCTTAGTTAGTCCCTTTGGAGCGATGGTAATTGGGAAAGGATGCAAACGCACTCATGTTCTCTGGAGGTTTTAACATGTGACACTTTGGCGTTTAGTCATTACCTCCCAATGGGGAAAGGGAAAGTTTCTAATCAAATAAAAATGCTGTTCAAAATGAGAATACTTCAATACAAGCTGCTTCACTGAGTCGTTTTGATTGACTTTTGTCTCTTTAATTCTACCTTATGAAATACTGGGCGTAATATTCTGAATTTGTCTTTCAGTCATGTCTAGATGAAAGACATGAGGCACTTTTGGGACAAGATGCATGAGGAAATCTGATTTCTTTGTCTTATTCACAGAAACAAATAAAACCTCATAAGTAAAGTTTACTGTGACATCACAGAGAGCTCACATTCTAGAACTCCACAAAACTTTGAGCTAGGAGCCAGAGCTTCCTTCACAAAAAACTGCATCTGCACAGAAAGACACTCACCACTGTTTGACATGTATTACGAGGACGAGCAAGTCCCTGATGGTGATCTTCATCATCTTCATCAGCATCCTTTTTATGATATGTTCGCCTGGCAGGTGCCTCTTCCACTTCTGAACTTCCTGGACTTGCCTGACGAGACCGGCAACGACTCTGGTTTTGAGAGCCTGTCTGCGGAGGAAGAAGAGTCTGATGATGATAATGGTTCTCTGTACAACTCCAGACCTTCCTCTCCTCTCAACCAACACCTCCCAGTGCAGGACCAGAGGTTTTACTGGGATCAACCCCCTGCTCCCGCTGCTCCTCACCAGCAGATACCTGAGGAACATCAGCAGATACCTGAGGATCAGTCTGGAGAACTGGGTCTTGGCGGCAACAGACGCTCTTTGGTTCCTCCTTCTGAACCTGCTGAATCTCCTAACAGGAGTCCGGAGGGAAGCCTTGGTGAGGCAGAAGTCTCTGTTGAAAGAAGGTCAGTGAGGAGGCAGCGGTCAGAAGATGGCGGCTCCTCTGAGGAGTCGGCTCCCTCCACCTCTGGAGATCAGGTTGCCGCTAAGAGGCAGAGAAGGTTGGAGGACAGCGACTCAGATTAACTTCACCATCCCAGACTTTTATGAAACACTACAGCGCTGATGTTTCAATGGACAGTGGAACCATCTCACAGTGCAACAAGGAAGGATTTTAACAACACTGAATGGTGCTTTGACATCTGCACCTGCATTGATACTTCAGTAAAATCAACTGAACTTGCAATCTGTTTTGTTTGGGGGATTTTTTTGTATCATCAGCTTCATGTTGACTTTGGGTGCAGCACAAATGACTGCATGAATTATGATTCATACCTGGCAAAAAAAATATTTAAGCCTGGTGTCACATATTTGAACAAATTGAGGTGTATGTTGTTTATTTTCATATAAGCTGTTTTGTTGCAACAGAATAAAATGCAGAAGAATATGGTTGGGGCACAACACATAACAGAATTGTCTTGAGTTCAACTGTCAGTATAATAGAAACATTGATAGGGTTTTATTTTTGGAGATCCTTGCATCTTTTTACAAAGTTTTCCTTCCTTCCTTGGATTATTTAACTTTCTGCATAGTTAATCTGCCTGCACAGCCCATTGTCTTTAGCATTCATATCATGTTAAGACACAGATAAGGTGGTGGCAGTGATACCTGGAAGTAATTTGCAATTACGAAACTTTATTGTCCACAACTGATGTAACAGCTGATAATGTAATGATTGCCAGTTACAATAATAACCGGAATGGCTCTGCAAATGAGTCAGAAATGCAATAAAAACTGTTAATAAAATGCCAGACATTGCAATATCTTCAGACTGATGTAATACTGTACTTTACTTCATACATTACATCAGATTGCATTTTTAATTACTAATTTAGAGGGACGTTTTTATACAGTTTGACATATTACATTATCTAGCACAAATTTTGGACACACAATCTAATTTTTTAAGTTAACTATTAACTGTAGGTGTTGGATAAATGTAGTGGACTAAACGTAAAAGTCAGATGTTACCCTTGAAATGTAAAGGATTAAATATACTGTTAAAAGGAAATATTCAGGTAGAGTACAAGCACCTAAAGTAGGCTACAAGTAGATTACCACTTCACACAAGAACAAAATGCAGAGCGCTGTGGTTGTTTTTCTTAAATATTTTATTCAAAAAAAGCAAAAGGATCATCCCCAGAATTTCAAACCATCTGCATCAATGTTCCTCTAGTGATGAATAGTCGTTTCACTTCACTGAGATCAGTGTATGGCTGCAGCTGTGGCTCCAATCACAGCACCTCCTGCTTGGGGTTTCATTAACCTGAGCCACTCACTGACACACTACCAACAGCACTAAGGAGAGACACACTAACAACAGACAGTCAGGTTCAGAGAATCCTATTGAGGCCATGTTTTACTTTGAAGGACTGTTTTCAGGCTTTTTTTAATGCACCGCTCCTGAACTCATGGAGGAGTACGTGCTGGAAATATTCAGCCAAAGTCAGATATCGCTTGAAGACCGGCTCAGAGGTGCGGCGTATCCATCATTCACGGCAGCTTTAACCAGAGATTTTAAGAAAGTGTGAAGATCGGAACAGCCAAAGACTGTCGATCGACATCAACATGTGTTGTGACTTTTTCAGATTTACCTTCAGGAGTTGAGCATCTCCTCTATCTAAATATCTTTGTAATTCACCTCGTCATACTGAATCTACCTTCAGAGATTACACAGACTGAACCGCTTGCTGAGCTTAAGCTTTTTGAGGAACTTTATACATTGTACAAATGAAAAGTTTCATTCCAAAGTGACAAATCCACCATTTGGGAAAAAAAACAAAATAAAAATGGAGGCCTATTCTTACAAAACAAAGGCTGACTAGACAGTAAAACATTACTTATAACTCATTGCAACACCTTTGCTTATGAAATTGTTCTGTTTTAGAGGACAGAATCATCTGTGTTTTTAAAATATTGCCTGCCTGTCAGGTAGTAAAATATTTCCAAAATGACTATATATATTGTCAAAGAATGAAACCCTTCAAATATAAATAAGACGACACTTTAGATACATATGGCGCATCACTCAAACACTCTAATACTGAATACAACATGTACAAGGTAAGCACAAAAAAACTTTCAAATCTTAAATATTATTGTATCAGGTCAATTATTGTCATAATTATTATTTTACAATTTTCATGATGATGATTTTGCGTTCTCAAAATGCGATGCGCTGAGGCCGGAAATGTAAATAAAAACAAAAAAGTTTGAAAACTCCCTAGGAGAATAACCTCTCTTTTCTCGGTCTGACGAATCCTGACAAGATGCTACGTCCTTTTCATCATGTCAGGTGAGAAAGTGGAGCTGTAGAGAGACTGTCCCGTAAGAAGTGGGCCAAGGGTTCAATCCCCACGTCCGGTCAAAGTGCTCTTGAGCAAGACACTGAACCCTACCTGCTCGCTCACTGCAAGCCACTCTGGATAAGAGCGTCTGCTAAATGTCCTCAATTTAAATGTAGAACAGATGTCGAATTAATTGCCTCATGTAGAAACGACTAGGGATGGGATGATATGCTTCTCTCATGATACGATTTGATACGCGATACGCGGTTCACGATTCAATACGACGACGATACGATGTAATAAATAAAAGATCAACGACAGCAAAGTCTGACGGCAGAATTATGTTTATTTCTGAGCCACAAACCTTTCTAGCGATGGCACTGGCTCGCTAGAATGGAAACAATTTAAAAATGTCTTCACAAAAAGCAGATAATAATTTGGATGGAGAGATTGTGAAACCGTGATGGTCAAGCGTCTCATTTGTGATTACTACAGCAGAGTAAAATGGAGTTAATATCGCGATTCATCTTTCTGACCCACGATACACATTTTTGCATCGCGATATATTGAAATCCGATGTATCGTCCCATCCCTAGAAATGACTTTACCTTCGCCATCCGACAACTCGCCTATCACGTTTCCCTAACAAAATTATTAACAGGAATACAAACAAAGTCGAGTTATTTGCTACCGCTGTCGACCTGCTGACACCCCAAAAAAAAGCTCAAATGAGGAAATAAGTAAAAAAAAAAAAAAATGTAATTCATCAATTTAAATTCCGGTGTTACACTCGAGGTTGAACGCACGGGTCGACAACACGAGTATCCCTGCGTGTCGGAGGAACAGCGACCGCCGTCATCCCGCTCCGCTAATCCTTTTCCTTCTCCTTACCTCCCTCTCTTCACCTTTCTGCCCCTCACACATGGAAGCCCTGATAAGAGTCGGTTTTGATCCAGATGGTTTGAAACAGAACAAAAATTACATAGATACATACAAAATAAAATACAAAATAAGAAAAAAAAAAAAAAATTAAGGAGTAAGAAATGCAGCAGGAGGTTTAATCATTCCGAAGTCCGCCAGTCTGTTCTTGATACACTTCGATGACGTCCTCGTCCTCCATTCCCAGCTGAGAGGGAAAAACAAAAAGGAGAGACAGATTTTGGTTGGGTGGCTCAATTAAATCAACACCATAAGAGTTTTACATACTCAGTATTATTCATCAAACCTATGAGAAATCATTTCATCATTATCCCCCTGTACTGCATGTACTGTGATTCTGATGCAAAATTAATCATCACACAAGACTGACATGCTGTCCAGACTGAAACATTTAATTTTGAGTGTCCGGCTTATATTTCGGAGCGGTTATCTCCTCATGTGCAGAAGCGAAGTCTTAGATCAGCAGACGATAATAACTGTAATCCAGCCTTTGCAGTCAGAGCGCCTAAACTTTGGAACAATTTGCCTGAAGAAATATGTTCATCTCACTCTGTATCTTCTGTTAAGAAGACAACTGAAAAATCACTTTTATCGACTTGCATTCATTCTTGTTTTATGTTCTGATTGTTTTGTTGTTTCGTTTCACATTCAAATTATGCAGACGCTATTTGTCCTTTGGTTTTGCTTTGCTGCATCTTCTAACTTTTCCAATATATGTGTGTTTGTTTTTAATCCCTTAATTGTGAAGCACTTTGTACCTTTTGTGACAAAAGTTTCACAGAAATAGCTTATTATTATTATTATGATTATGTAGTTGAAAATGAGCAAGATGTTGATACAAGATTCCAAAAGGAAAGGAAAAAAATGTCTTAATATTTAGCAGTAAAATCAGGATTATCATTGTAGTCTTAATCATGCCATTCTAGGAAACAGATAAATGCATCTGAGTGCATCTTTGACAGTTTACAAGTAAATAAACTCTCATTTTCTTATTGGAGATGGCTGAAACAACAGTTGAGCAACAGTAATCCTGTGGTTAACAGTGTGGCACTAACTGGGGTCACAACTGCTAAAAAAAATATGTGGTTATGGCAATGTAAAAGAAAAGAAGAATTGAGCAAAAGGTTGATGGAGCTAAGAGAGAGCGGTTTACCTCTTTAGGAATTTGGTTGTCTGCGATTCTCTGGCCTTCGAACAGAAACCTTAGCGTGTTCATTGGGACGCCCTGGAAGAAATACACACAGCATCATCATTTATTATGAAATAATATGCAGAAAACTTGCTTAGATATTAGAGGAAAGGGGGGTAAACATCCTCAGACTCATAGCTTAATATTTATATCTGAGTCTGAGGCTGATTTAGTTGATTCTTATCGAGTACAACTTCCAATGTGTTTCTCATGAACAGGTTTTGCTCATGGACTCTTGGCCAGGAATGAATCAAACCTGCCGTGTCTCAGTTACAGGAAGTGTCTGGTGGCTCATGGTACTTTCCCACCCTGCCTCTTTCCTCTTACCTGTCTCTGGCTGTAAGACTCCTTGAGCTTCTTTAAATGCGTTGTCATTTTCACCTTGAAGTGGATTTCACTGTTGTCCTGAGGGCAGAAAGAGAAAACAATTAAAACCACAAAACAACATACTGTACTGTAACCAGCATGGAAGGAGACAATTGTTATCAAAACCACATCACACACTGAGTCATACAGTTTAAATTAAGATATTAAGATATTAAAAAGCAACTTTTTAGAGTAATTCAAATCACTGTTTACACTTTTATGGACTGGATCCTCTGTATTTTACATCTATTTAATAATGAACTTGTAATGATTGTTTTCCCAAAATGAACATGTGTAGTGTTTTGAAAATGAACTCATGAACGTCATCTGTTGCTCCTACAGTATCAGAGAGTCAAAGTGAATATCCAATGTTGTATCAAATATATTCTGTTTTGATTAAATCAGATATTTGCATCTCAGTTGTGTTGTTGGCTTTGGTAGGGAGTTATTTATTTTCAGACACATTGATTTGACTGTCCTAAACCACAGGAATAACATTAGAGTTGTCAAGATTGAGTGCTATTCCCCTTTAAATCAATTAAGTCAAAATTCTGGGCCCCACTTTGTAGATCAAAGTGTGTTAAAGAGAAATAAATAAAAATAAACACTAAATATTCCTGTGTCGGTATGCTAGACCCAGTTGTCATCCTTGTGTTCATACCTGGCCAATCACTTTTAATTTGATGTACTCTCCATCCTTCTTCTCCCCTCCATCTTGGCTGGATGGTTTTGTCTCCTGCAAAATAACAACAAATAATCAACTTGCTTCAGTGGCAAACATTTCACAAACACTTCAGATAGGCCCTGAACATTTTGATTCGTTAATTTTACTAGCATTAACACAACATAGCTAGACGTTTTCGGGTTGAAAACACTGATGAAGCTTGCTAGTTTTAGCATAGCTTTGCAAATAAAATGACAACAAAGCTAGCCACCGTTTGTTAAGCTAAAACAGTCCTAACAGCACTGAGTTGAGGGCCTGGAGCTAGATAAGCTAGCATGTTAGATAGCTAGATAGGAGGCAGCAGGCACAAAAACACTTATTTGCCTCTTTTTACGTTTCCCGGAGACAAAAACGACATTAATTCTTTAAGCTGTAAGTTACACCTTACCGTATCTGACATGATATTCCTGTGTGGGCTGTAAAAGCTTTAATGACAATGGATGTAGCTTCAGTCAGCTACCTGAACCTCTAGCCTGCTGGCTTGTTGTGAGAATTCTACATTAACCCGGAAGTGAGGTAAATTAGCGGCTTCTTTCAAAATAAGAGTCTTTCTTAAATTCGGTTTCGCAATAAAGGCTACTACTACTACTATTCATACTGCTACTACTACCACTAATACTAATACTAATACATAGTGAATAGGGTATACTGCCATCATCTTATATCATTATATGATTATATATCATTATATGGATTTTATATGTTTTTTTGTTTCATTAGGGGATTTTTCAGTCTTCATTCCTGAACCCAAACAGTTCTCAGAAAGCCAAGCTTATCTCGTCAGTTAGTCACACAAACACATCCTTAAATCTATAAAAACATAAGTGATGGCTGCAAGTGATGACACACAGACATGAGTGGGTGTTAGGTCAAGACCAGAGGAAGATAAGTGGCCCATTTGGCTCAGATACACACAGTCTGTTGGCAACAGAGACAGCCAAATGTGTAAAAGTCGACATAACATCAGAAATACAACAGATGTGGTTCAGTTTCACTCTAAAAATATAAAGTTTGGATGGGAATCTACCAAGCCTCTCCACATAGGTTTACAAGAAGCAGAGGAGAATATTCACTAAACTGAAATGTAAAATGCGTATGGATATTATGTGTGAATAACAAATATTAGTGGTTTTCTTTAAAAAGTCAGATAAATACAACTTAAAACAGATTTCACACTGATTGTTCCTGCGATCTTCAGCGGTTCAGTGTCAGCAGACATGAAGATACTTTAATCTGTGGTTTTATTAAGATTAATGGGCAATGGCTTGACAGTGAATCATCTGTGTGAGTAGACTGAAAGAGTATTTGTTTGAACAGTTACACCTAAATGAACTTTATTATTTCAAATTAGTGCTAATAGTTCTGGATCTAAAATGAGCCGAGAGATGATAAATAAATAAACGGAGTTTGTCATTTGTTTGTCATATCTAATTAATGCAATATTTAATTGTAGTGAACTGTGCATCTATAAACACAGACATAACAAATAATCATGAATGATGTGAACATCTGATAAGTTTTAGGTGCAAAAGAGTCCCTTTTGAACGCAGAAAATGTTCATATGGTCTGTGTTAAATCATATTATCAAACCTCAAAGTAAGAATTCATTATTTCATGACAGGGTTCAAGCGCAATCCAGGAAGGCAATACATTTCTCTGACATCACAGGTTGTGTTGTTGTTGGACTCTTCCAACGAGGTTGGGGGTCAGATCAGTGTCAAGCCTGCCCGAATGACAAATCAAGTTTCCGGTTATGAGTTTCAAAATAAAACACGAAATACTTACTCATTCATTTCCCCTAAGTGATACATTTTACGCTTTGTTTTGAAGGCGAAATATTCCTACTTCCGGTATTTTCTGGCTAGCTCGAGCTAGCTTGACGCAGTTGGGGGGCAGCGGCGAGCGAAGCAAGCTAGTGTGTAGACTACCGTAGCCAGTCAGCTAGGTGTAAAGTGCAACAAAATGAAAGGTGTCGAGTAACTTCATTTCTTATTGCGAACAGATACGGAGCTACTCACTTGAATATAGCATTATATTGCCATTTTTAACGCCTGGAAGGATCTTGTGCAGACGAAATTCAGAACCGTTGGGCCTCGCTCTCGTGGCCCAGCAGGACTCGAGTGAAGTTCGGAGCGGACTCCCAAACTTCTGCTTCCTCAAACAGCTCTCCGCAGGGCCCGGGGCTCCTGTCACCGGCCCTGTGGATGAGGAAGTGAATAAAAACCCAACCAACCCCAGGTAAGATAGCAGAGATGAAACAATTGAGCCGAAACCTGTCATTTACATGTTTACTCGTTGCCTTTTACGACGTGCAGAGCGGGAGTGCTTGGAGGAACGTTAGCTGGGTTAACGTTAATGTTATAGCTAACGTTAGCATTAGCTTAGCTTGACAACTTCCCTGGCCTGACACTGACAGCTTGCTGTAACGACACACGGAACTCACAGCTAACGTTAGCTACTCAGCTTCTCCTATCAGCTAACATTGGTCGATGTAACCAGTTATGCTTATTATTTGCATTTCGGGATGCCACTTCCTTTATAAAACTGCAGTTAAATGTTTTGATGCGTCCACTGAAATAGCTTGCGATATAACAGTTGCTAGCAAATGTTAGCTCACTTATGCTTGTAAAGCTAAAGATAATTAGCTAACGTTAGCTAAGTTAAAGGTGATGATCTAGCAAAGGAAATCATACAGTGGCATTGTTGTTAGCATCAACTTTGTTGTGACCAATAACATTGGATCCTGTGGTAAAGTGGTTTGCAAAGGCCTGTATGTTATAGATGGGTCAACTGTTCAGCTAACGTTACAGCCCATATCAATGTGATGATATTGTTGAATTATGCGTCACATGCAGGCAATGATCAATCAGTGGTGATGATAGACCCTCATAAATAATATCTGTTCAGCACACACACAACAAGAGAGGCCATCTTGCCTCAGCAGACTTTTATTTCCAAAGCTCTCAGACTGATGGTGCCTTTTCTATCCACAGTTTTGCATTGTACGTCAACAGCAGCCACTACAAGTTAAATACAGATATTACAGCAAGTGATGATTGTGTAGAAGCATGGCCACTGTCTGTCAGAGTCACTGCTCACAGGTTACTTAGAGGAACTGCTAAGCAATCAACAGCTCCAGACCATAGCTGATGTCCTAATCAATTGAATTTTCTTGATTTATGATCCTTCGGTGTTGCAGGAGAAAGGAATCCCTTTGATGGGAGAATCCTCTTTCCTGGCCTCCTGGGTCAATCGACGTGCCATGATGATGGGTACGTGTGTGTGTGTGTGTGTGTGTGGGTGTTTGTGTTAAGACCATTTTACTGTTTGAATCAAGCCAACATCCTCTTTTGTCAACCCACAACCCCAGGAGTGTGTTTCTCATTTACTAAAGCAACTCTGACATGTTCTTTGCCTCATAATAGTAAGTAGCATGTAACATGGTTCTTACACAGGTCTGGAAAGGCATTGAAAATAATTGATTGATTGACAACGTATATTCTCTAGGTCTTGAAAAGTGTGGAAATTACACAAACGTATCCACTACTAAACATACGACTACACATTTCATGTAGTTGTAGACTCCAGTGGCAGTTATCGTACAGTGATATTCGTTGTTGTGAAGAATAATCTTGAGCTTTAGAGTGATGTGGTCCAGTTGACAGTGGTATTGCCCACTCCATTAGCTTACATCATGTTGTGCAACATCTAAAATCATCAAATCCATTCAAGAAATTAAGGTTTGCAAACAGCATGTAGCCTAATTTTTAAATGAAAACGTGTAGGAACCTAAGATGTAATTGTCTTTGATTTTTTTTTGTTAGGTTCTGTTGGCATTTAGATTCTGTTATCCAATTCAGTTTTGTCTTTGTCATGTTGATTTTTTTTAAAAGTTTGTTTTTGTTTGTTTTGAAGTGAGACGTCTCTGTAATTACCTTGATGTTTATTTGTTTATCTCACCACAATTATCTTTGCTGTGTGTTTTTGAAGTCATTTTATTTCATCACATTGTTTTATCACTTCACTTTTATGTTTTATCGCTGTGCAAATCGAGGAACTAAGCGTAACTCTCTGCGTCATTCAGATGAGCAGGAGGCGCTGAATTCGATCATGCAGGACCTGGCCGAACTGCACCGCTCCAGCCGTCCTGCCATGTCCCTGTCGGACCTGGGCAAACCCAAAGCCTCCTCGCCCAAGAACCAGGTAGCCTTTCTGTTCCTATCAGGGTCAGAGGGGAAAAATACCCATGAATTTTCTTAAAATGCAAGTCAGATGTCAGATATTCACTTATGAATGTGAGCACTGTCCCTCGTGGGGACAGTGCGTGATTTGTGGGTGTCTGAGAAAAATGGAGCGGTTTATGATTAGAAAACAACTGAATACGCAGCCTGAAGCAGTAGAAAACTTTGGCACCACACAGCCAGCAGTAGAAGAAAATGCCGACCAACATAAACCACTGGGGCGACAAAAACTATAATGACCAATAAATGAATTGAGACAAATGTGTTAATAGTTTGTATTAGTATTGTTATTACATACACTCTAGTTAGATTTAAAAAGATAAAATGACATATGTTTTTCATTTACCTTTCTAGGACACTATTATGTCTGACTTTTACTACGTTTATGTGATAATATATTCTGATTTACAATCTTAGTGGTACAAATTGATTGTTTATTTGCCTATATGGAATGCAAATGTAGTATTCCATCGTTCAGTGAAATTGCCCCCCAAAAGGGCCAAAATGCAGCTAAAAATTAGATCAAGGGGGCCACAAATGCCCTCTGACACAAGTTAATTTCCTACCCTGGTTCTTATGCAAACTGTTTTCCATCCAGTTGTGTACTGCCAACACATCCTCACATTCATAACACTGGATATGTTGCCTGTTCAGATGCTCTTCTCCTGTTGCTTAAATTGGTGTGACTGTCTTTCCACAGAACGACGTAAGAGTGAAGTTCGAGTTCAAAGGGGAGAAGAGGTGAGGGTTCGACCAGGTTCATCTCTTTCATGTTGTCAGTGCAGAGTCACAGCTGAGCTCCTGTGACCGCTCCTCTCCTCTCCTCTCTCGGTCTCTGTAGGATCTTGCAGTTCCCGCGGCCCGTCAAGCTGGACGACCTGAGGCAGAAAGCTAAAGTGGCTTTCGGTCAAGTGATGGACCTTCACTACACCAACAACGAGGTAGCTGCAAGACTCATAGTCGCACGCAGGCAGGGTAGATAGATACTGGCTCAGATACTTACAATTCCATACTGATTTATGTTTTTAGCTCCCATTATTTCGCCCCTCCTCCTGCCTTCTCTTTTGCCTTGTCTTGATTTGCTCTGTTCAGCCTGGTTGGGGCTAGCATTGGTATCGTTTGGGTTTGCATCTTCATTGATTAAACGGCAGGAATAAAAGTAACAAGCCCAGAATTACCCTCAAATTGGTTTAGCGCAAGAGGCAGAGAGCAACAAAACAAACAGCAGACACTTAACAGTTTCATCTTTATTCCTTGCCTAATCAATTATTTTGTGAAACATGTCAATTTATTGCATACTATCACAACTGAGTGTTGCACAAAGCTGTTCCCTGCTAGACAGGAAACATCCTGTTGAGAAACAACAATGACGGGCTTCTTTGCACTGCGTGTCCACTCTTGCAATAATACAATATGCAAAACACATTGTACCTGCTTTACTAAACTAACTGGACTTCATGCAATTCATTTCCTGTTTACTTTTTCTTCTACTGCGCATTTGTGGTTTCAGAACTTTCATTAGCTATGTTCAGTAGGAAATAGGCTGATTTTGCCAGCTGTTTCTTTATTTCGATTTTCAAATTGAGCTTATATTCAATGTTGTCAATATGTTTTTTTTTTTTTTTAAACCTGCACATATCCCAGTCAATCCTTGATGTTTTGAGCCTGTGGCCGACTCTGGTCTGGTTGTGAAATGCGTTTAGCTGAGACTCAGCCCAGCCAGGTTTGGCCTGATCCTGAAGACAGTGGAGGCACTGGGTTTTTGCCAAACACTGCCATGGCACAGCTAAGCCCCGGCCACTGGTGACAAGGCATTTTTCTGTTCCTCCGCATCGTCATCCCTGATTGGTAGCGTTGGGAACGGATAGGATGTTATTAATGTTGATTTCTGAATGATTCCTTCTAAACGATCCGATTCCTTAACAATTCCCTCATCGGTTCCTTTCATAGTTACAGTATTTTCATTTTAGATACCATTGCAGCACTCAGAAATTCAGAGTCTGTCATTTAAATTCTGCGTTCCAACTTGACGCTGTGTGTTGTGACGTGTTGTAGTGAGGCTCATGGAGGAGTGCGTGTCGGTTCATTTCTCTGTGGCACAGGAGCAGCAGCCTTGTAGGTGAAGCGCATTGCGAGAAAGAGGACAAACTAGACTCTTCATGCTTAATTGCTGCAGAGAACTGAACTGAACTGAACACACTCTGCTGTCTGAGCTTCACTGACAGTCAGAAGAATCGAGAGCGAGTCATTTGACAGTAAATTTAAAAAATTGCGTTTGGTTCTGTTTCAAACAAGCAGGGAGAAACTGGGAGTCAGTTAAGGAAATGATTTGATCCAGTCTCTTCTTCAATCACCAAGACTCTGTTCCCCACCCTCCTGATTGTTTTTTTCCTATGTCTCCCATTGCTCCCAGTTGGTGATCCCACTGACGACTCAGGATGACCTGGACAAGGCGGTGGAGCTGCTGGATCGCAGCGTTCACATGAAGAGCCTGAAGATCCTCCTGGTACTCCAGATCTCCTCTCAGGTCAGCAGGGTCTGGTTATACTGGTTATAAAGGGTCTGGAAATCGATGGAAAATGAATTAGATAATTTCCAGGTCTTGAAAAAATCCAGAAAAATTCCACACAATGTCTGAAAGAATATTGTTCAGTCCCAATACATGTGTAGCTACGCATTATATACAGTTGAAGCCATTATCAGCATGCATCATATTGAAAACTTACCCAAACCTTCAAATCTTGAAGTTAAACGCACAATATGTAATTTTCTGCAGCTAGGGGCCTCTCAATCAAAACAATAACAAAAGACGATGACGTCGTGAAGTTTGATGACGTCGTGAAGTAGCGTGGGATCATGGGAGTTTTTGTGTCGTACGGTTTCTCTCAGACAGAGCATGCTCTGCAGTCAGCTTCTCCCGGTTAGGATTCCTTCAGTGTTCATCGTTCAGGAGGTTTTTACCGGGAGCCAAATTATCCGCAGAGGTCTCCTCCCCTCCAAAACAAACAGACCCGGTAATTAAAACCGGTAAAAACACTGAATAAAGCAGTTTCACGTTAAAAATCAGTGTTTCTCTGACGCTGTTCGGCGGACAGAGGACGTCCGGAGGGGCTGCGAGCCGAGCTGCCGCTAACGTTTGCTCAGCTTGTTTCTCTGATAACTTAAGATCCAGACGTCCGATGACAAAAATCCTTCATCCGGTTAAAAGACATAGTTAAAAATGACCAAGATCTAAAAAGTGTATCGTAAAAATGTGGCTTAAAACTGGATAAAAAGTCAATTTATGACAGACAACCACAACGCCGACGCATGCGCACAAGATGATCAGGGGGTAAAGGGGATATGACGCCATTGACAGGCGACCAAATAAATTAGACCGTTACCATGATTAAAATTACGGGTTTCTCTAGGTTTGAAAATTGTTGGAAACATTGGGGATAATGTAAGTACACAACTCAACAAGATATATAACATAGGTCTAGTCGTTTTTAGACCTTTTAATGCGGAAAATTTACATATTAGGCCTTTAAGGTGTGGTATTTTAAACACCAAAATGTGTAGCAGTCCTGGTTAAGCCCTTTCCCTGCCAACATGATAGATGGTCGCACTGCTGACTGAGCCTATTCAAAAGCAATTAATTGAATTAGCTTTTAACTAATTAGTTAAGCATAGTATTTCTACCAGAGGAGAGCGTTTAACTGACTTCTTCAGCTGCATCACAGTAGTTAGAATAAGTTCTATTTGTCTGTGTTTCCACTAATAATACAGAGAGTAAAATAAAGTATACTACAAAAAAAATATGTATTTCATTGGGTACTTCAAGTTAGTTTTACCTTTTTTCCTACCTTCTCATTTTAGATGTTTTCATGGGCAAGTATGTCAACAAAGTTGGAAGCTCAGAAATAGGATACAAAACAAGCAGCTTGTCCACAGGCTTTCATTGCTTGTTCATTCTGATGTTTTGAAAAATGCCTTATTTTATATAAATTCTACATCATCAAGGCGTTGGATTTTGCCTTTCGAATGTTAACGGCCTGTTTTGTTTCTGTGTGGCTCTAGACCTCTTCCTCCAACATGGACCTGCTGCCGTCCCACGAGGAGCTGGACAACACGGGATTCAGGGTCGCCGACAAGAAGAGCATGCTGGCCTTGATAGGTGAATACACTCTCATGGAAACACTACTCCAAAATGGTTTCACACACTTGATCCTGGGCCGGTAACAGGCTAGAATAATCAAGGAAAGCTTATTTGTAGAGTGCTTATAAAAAACAGGATTGTCACACAGTGCTTTACAGAAAGCAAAGGACACAAAAATGTATTAAATGGGGGACGAGTGATGGCACAAAATTTTACTAAATTATGGTACTTTTAAAGGATAGTTGGTAACTCCTAGGTCGACAAAATGATACAAACTGGATCCACTATGTTTTTTAGAGATGGAGAAATATTAAATTCAGGTTATTTTCCTCCAAGATGCATATAGCATCTGCAGGGTGTCATTCAGACTCATCAATTAGACACTGATAAATCAGATGTGAAAAATGGTAAATAAAAGTTTCTCTTCCCTGCCCCCTCCACCTCAGGTTCCCATTCAACAGACCGCAGCTCCCCTCCGCCAGGCTACATTCCCGACGCCCTGCAGCAGGTGGCGAGGAACGGCTCCTTCACCAGCATCAACAGCGAGGGAGAGTTCATCCCCGAGAGCATGGACCAGGTAAGTCCACCAGGAGTTTGTATATGATGGGGCAGAGGGAAGGAGTCATAGGGCCTCCAGACTGGATCCTAAAACTGACATATGGATGTTCTGATACCAGTATTGGTGTTAATTATCAGGCTGAAATGTACTGAAATTCCTTATTGTTGATCATTTGTTGTGATTTTCTAAGATATTAAGACAAATTCTAACAGAAAAAGCATCAATTTTTGCAAGTGTATAGTAGTGTCTAGAAAGCAAGGCCTTGTCTGGGGATAGTGTGATTACATTAATATAGTACAAGCACCAAATGCTACCAGATTAACCAATTTAGCCCTTAGAAGCTGAACATTGCCTAACGAACATAAGATATTCTTCAAGTGCATCCTTCTTTCCTCTTCTCCTCGATATGAAAAATGGCTAGTGAATTTTGTGATGGATTTGCCACTATGACAAGTGGATGAAAAGTTAGTTTCCTCATCCTGATTTTCCCCTCTTTCCCCTCTTCAGATGCTGGACCCGCTGTCCATGAGCAGTCCGGAGAACTCGGCGTCTGGAAGCTGTCCCTCTTTAGACAGCCCGCTGGACAGGTCAGGACTGCAAAACCAGGCAGGAAGCCATGAGAGGCTGTGCTTTACACTGATTTAAGAACAGCTAGGAGGTGCTGTGAAAACCTTCAGCTGTTACAAAACCACTGTAAAGTGTGGCCTTGAGTGGCTTACTGGTTTTATAAAATGACAGTGATGCACGATTGTGATAAAGGAACATAAATGTTGCCCTTATTTGTAATCAATAATAATAATTAAATGCCATTCCGCAAGCATAGTAGCATAGTATTCCAATTAACTGTTAAATTTGTGGATTTGAATCATTTAAAAATACACCTAAATATACACTTAATAGGCTGGCTTTTGTGTTGATATGTATGACTGTTGGTTGTTGGTTTAAGCCTGCTTGTATAAGGCTTGTATTGGTTGTGACTTGTGTCTTCATGTTGCACAGTGACTACCCCAAATCCAGGATGCCCAGGGCACAGAGCTACCCAGACAACCACCAGGACTTTCCAGGTGTGTGTGTGTGTGTGTGTGTGTGTGAGATTGTCTGTTTGTATGGGTGTGCTGGGAAGCTAGGAATGCAGTGTGCCTTTTGAAGTCGAGGGTATTGTGGTTAACAGTTACAAAAGAGCATGGTATGAACAGCTCACTGATAGCAGGATTTAAATCAATGCTAAAACAATAGCGGCTAGACCCAACATGCATTAATACAAATCTAATGCTGGTAAAACCATAGATTCTTGAGTTACCAGACTGGGTCGTAGTTCTTGAAAATCAGCTATAATATATAGATTTGATCATATTTGGGTTTTACATTCCTTTGTCTCAGCTGAATAATCTCATGTTTCTAAATTGGGCAATAGAGCCTGCTGTCGTAGACAAAGCCAGCCAAGCCAAGATTGACTCTGCTCTTAATCGATGAATTTTTATTGATGGTAGAGTACATTACATTTGTGATTGGTGGAGCTGACTACAGGCTATTGACTCGTATACCCAGAATACCACAGATGTGGCAGGAGAACACAGACAGAGAGAAAAATCGCTTGAGGCTTCATTTAATGAAAAAACATCAGAGGCTGCAGCTATTTCTTTATATAAATGGTGTGTATGTGTGTGTGTGTAAGTGAGTGAGAGTGAATCACATGAATGACATACGCACTGTATTATGATAGTGGTTCCAGTACCTTATGTTGATTGGCCGCCTCCTCTTCCTCTGCAGAATATGACATCCCAGTGTTTGAGAAGTCGGGGAAGGGGGGAACGTATCCTCGGCGATACGGCATCCCATTCGGCCTTCAGGATTACAGTGATGGTGAGTCAATATGAAGAAGCAATATTAATATTAAGATTAAGATGTGAATATGATTGTCATACTATGGCTGCATGAATCTGGCTAAAATCATAATCCAAATTATTTTGCTAGATATTGGGATTACAATGATAAATCACTGTGGCAAGTCATGATGATTTGACTAACAATCTTTTATCAATATTTTAACTATTTACAACTGCAATGGTTGTTCCAAATGAAATGAAATCCTTCAGAATTGCTGATATAACAATTGTACACATTTCATTGTTCAGCCCATTCACATGTACCTTGGTTTTATTACTTTTAAATTCAAGTTCATTCCTGTTCACTGCAGTCCAGGCTGGTGTACACTGCCAAGTGCAGAATTCAGATTCAAAGGTTTCCACATTCAATCCTGCTCTCTTCCTCTTTGTAACTAGAATAAGTATTGATTTTATTTTAAGAAGTTTTGGCAGAAGTTTATGACTTTTGGCCTCCTTATGAGTGTGGAAACCTGAATTGGCAAGAGAAAAGATAATTTTTCCTTCAGGGATCAGTCCAGTTTGACGTCTCAAGAACTTTTCATTTCTTGACACAGGCAAATTTTCTTATTATTCTCTGTCTTATTATGCTCCCCCTCCCCCTCCTCCTCCTCCTCTTCCTCTCCTCGGCAGGGAGGAAGACCTTCCCTCGGGCCCGGCGGACCCAGGTTCACGGCTTCCGCTCGCCCGTCAGCTTCAGCCCCACGGAGCAGTCGCCCAGCACCAGCAGCGGCAGCAGCGTCTTCACCCCAGACCTCGAGGAGGCCCCGGGGCCCGCCAGGCGACCGCGGAGAGGCAGCGACATCGAGCCCAACCCCACCCCCACCCCCACCCTGTCCGTCATGGACATCAGCCCCCCCAGTCGCTGTGAGTCCCTCTGTGACAGAACTGCTCATCAGAATCAGAAATGCTTTTATTCGTGTACCACACAATGAATTTGACCTGATTAATTTGTGTTGATACATTTCAAGAGAGTTAAACAATATAGGATTGAAACACTTTATGCAGGCAAAATGTAACAGGACCTCACATACAGTGCAGGAAAGATGCACAATATAGTGAGAATCTTAACCAGGGAAAATAACTTATTTAGTCCTGGTAAATCCCAAAATGCATCAGCAACTTTCATAGCTTATAGGGTAACTAAAACCCAAACCCAAACCCAAACCCAAACCCTACCTCTAATCCAGCCAAACTTAGACACTGGTTAAAGTTAAGGTGTTTCATTCCAAAACTAGAAGGGCACTCGGAGAGCGCAGACCTCTGCCAAAGTTCGTGCTATTATTGCTTGTTCGTGAGTCGGATCCAGATCCGCTCCAAAATTTAATGGGTTCTTCCATCGCCCGTGCTACACCCTTCCACAGAGTTTCATGTAAATCGGGCCAGTAGTTTTTCCGTAATCCTGCTAACAGACAAACAGACAAACAAACAAACAAACAAACAAACGGAACCGAAAACATAACCTCCTTGGCGGAGGTAATAAGACATCGACCATTTGTAAAATGTGTCACCTATTCTGACAAAATGATTGCTGGAAATATTACTGAAGTTATTAGCTAACTAAAAGACTTTCGGTAGTAAGAAAGTGTGCAGCATTTTGAAATGAAACCCTTCAGTTACTGTACTGGTTAAAATGTTGAAGGTGGATTGATGTTCCAGTGATTATTTGATGTATCTGACATGTATTTCCCATCTGTATGTCTCCAGCCCCACGTGCCCCGACCAACTGGCGTCTGGGCAAGCTTCTGGGTCAGGGAGCCTTCGGTCGGGTTTTCCTCTGTTACGACGCTGACACTGGACGGGAACTGGCTGTTAAACAGGTCCAGTTTGACCCGGAGAGCCCCGAGACCAGCAAGGTGAGAGCCTCCGCTGCATTTTCTTTGTTTTGTATCATTGTTTGTATTCAGATACTTTGCTGTGTGCCTGTCCTGTTTGATGCTTGTTTTATTTCTGATATGAAGCCAACTTTTAGTCCACCAGCTGCAATTGACATTTTTACATTTCGCACGGGATAGGACCTCCAAGTGATGGTTGATCACCTGCCACAGTACCCTATTTGCTTGTTTTTGGTATTATTCTTTGTGTATTGTGTTATGCTTCTGTGTAAATGACAGAAACTGATTTGATGGATGAGTACGAATGGATGGAACAGTGTATTGGAGTCTGCTCCAAGATTTATTTATTATTTTTTATGAGCATAAAGGAAATTCAATTCAGTGGCGTATACCATTGGAGAAGTTCTAGGTAAAGAAATAACACAGCAAGGGAGGAAAAAGGAGTAAAGTTTTTAATGTTTTATTTTTTTGTTTGTTTTCTGTCATGTAGGAGGTGAGCGCCCTGGAGTGTGAAATCCAGCTGCTGAAGAACTTGTGCCATGAGCGTATCGTCCAGTACTACGGCTGTCTGCGGGACACGATGGAGCGAACACTCTCCATCTTCATGGAGTACATGCCTGGGGTGAGTGCTGCAAAGACAACAGCACTGACCCTGCATTCAGGTTTACACACAGGCTAAATGAATGCAAATGCAAGGGTTACTAGAGCTGAATCATATAGTATGTTTCATTTTAGCTTCCACATTTAATGATTGCAAAATTATTGGCATATTGGCAATATCAAAACAGTGCCTGCTGTTGTTGAAAAAATATTTGCTCCTCAAATGATTGACTATTAGTTCTGATTATCATGATCATAATATCTGACAAAAGAAACAGGATTACCATTTTAGCCCTTACTGATACCACTTTTTCACTGACACAAATTTCCACTACGTAACTTTGAATTATCATCCAAAATGTGCTCCAATATATTAGTATTGACTTGGGCCATTAGTTTGGCGTCATTGGGCAACAGTGATTGAGATACAAGTCATTTTTCTCCATTATAGAGTTCTAACATCCTTCTCTCTATGTGGGAAAAGGCAGAGAAACAAGTCACTGTTTTGATTCCTGACCTGTTGCACAGCTCAGAATTTAGTATTTGGGAAATTGGTCTGTTTCTAGCTCAATATCCACTGTGAGTGCATCCCGATTTAAAAACCTTTTCCAATAGTTTTGATCCTTTCATATGTGGAAACATCAGGAGATGAGAAGTTGTGAGGCTTCATCTCTCTTTTCCTCTCATCCTTTCTGTCACTCTCCGCTGTCAGCTATCCAATAAAACAAAAATGGCAAGAAAAAACAAATCGCAAAACAAAAAGGAAATCAAGTTGCACTGCCTTATGCTAATTTTTTGTTTTTTTCTCTGCCCACTGGCAATAGTTACATGTTTCTCATATGTGTTCCCCAATGCGCGGCCCTCAGGGCTCCATCAAGGACCAGCTGAAGTCGTACGGAGCGCTGACGGAGAACGTGACGCGCCGCTACACCCGGCAGATCCTGGAGGGGGTTTCCTACCTGCACAGCAACATGATCGTCCACAGGGACATCAAAGGTGAGAGGAGGCCGGTCACCGGTGGTCGGGAGGGTGCACAGTGTCTTGGCACATCCCAAATCCACCAGCTACTCTCACCATTTTGCCAGCCAACTAGGTTTTTAGAATAGAAAGGGACCATCAAATGACGGTTGGTCACCTGCCAAACAGAATAACCAGCCACAGTCATAATTTACATCCTGTTGAACACCCACCAAAATCTTAAAATCCAATCAAGAAATTAAGGTCTGGAAAAAGTATGGAATTTCGTAGTGTAAGTATGGTCAGAGAAATGCCCTCCTGGCAATAGATGCAACAAATATTCCTCTGTCTGTACAAAGATAGAGAAGCGCTAAGTGAAGAAATAACAGACCAGGAGACAGATAGAAAGTTAGATGGATAAAAGCATTTTCAGAGTAAATGAGGGTGATGCGAAGTGTTGTACCTGCAGCATGACACTCTCCTGTCTGTTTAGGGGCCAACATCCTCCGTGACTCGGTGGGAAATGTGAAGCTGGGAGACTTCGGGGCCAGCCGGCGGCTGCAGACCATCTGTCTGTCAGGAACAGGCATCAAGTCAGTAACTGGCACCCCCTACTGGATGAGTCCGGAAGTTATCAGTGGAGAGGGTTACGGCAGGAAGGCTGACATCTGGTAAGACCTGGATAGAGAGACACACACACACACACACATCACACACGTATTTGTAAGTTCTGGCCCTGTATCTTAAGTCTTGTTCTTCCTTGTTTTTATCTTGTTAGCACTTTTAGATAGCTAGATTCAACTGTCAGAGCAGCAACAAACTTAAGACACAGAAGACAAGGAAACATGACACAAGAGCTGTCACAAAAACAAACAAAAAATACAATGCTACATTTGCTATCCTGTGCAGTCTTAGCAACATATGACAACGTAATCATAATCATTACAAATCAACATTTGGCAAAGTAAGCAAGATATTGCAAACAGTGGTTTCCTGTTTGCTGCAGATCCACATGTTGACATATAGTGCAAGTCCACACTTGACTGTCCTTGTCCAGTCAGCATGTTTCTCCAGTTTAGTTGACACACTGCTCATACATAATGCACATAATGACGTGGTGACAAATAATGACATGCTGTAGATGAACACATAAGGTAGGGCTGCACGATTATCACAAAAATTATAATTGCTAATTAATTCCCTTGAATTATTCATATAATAATTTTGATTACTAGAATTGCAATTAAATACTTATTTTGTGTTGCCAACTGCATATACTGTATTCTGTATAAATAACCAAAACAAATCAAGCCGATAACGGTGTCCTTATTGCACTTTAAAATAAATGAGCTTGGATCAATGGTACTCAGTTTGATCGAGGCCTGCCTCTCAAATTGCTTTGGAGGCTACCGCAGAGGAGAAATCCACACTTCTTAAAAGATGCTCATGCAGGTTCAGCAGCTCGGCTCGGGATTGGTCATATAATGTGAAAGCCTCTGATTGGCCAGTGCACTCAACGAGCTCAACGGACACGTCTGTGATTGGTTACAACACTCATTTGCTGTTTAGAGCAGTTTGAAACTAAGTTAGAAAAAACAGATTTTGACACAGCGGGAGTAGCCTTTTAAATGGAATGCAGTAAACGCGACTTTTCACGATTACCATATCGCCGTGGCCGTAATCGTAATCTTGATTAATATCAGATTAATTGTGCTGCCCAAGCATAAAGACATGTCTTCTGTTCTTTGTAAATCTCTCTGTACATCACTTTTTGTTGAACCCGCACCTTTGAAGTAAATCTGACTTGAAGGACACTAGAAGATCCGCCAGCTTCTGTTGATGTTAACGCCCGTTCTCTTGCCTGCAGGAGTGTAGGCTGCACCGTCGTGGAGATGCTGACCCAACGACCCCCCTGGGCAGAGTTCGAGGCCATGGCGGCCATCTTTAAGATCGCCACCCAGCCCACCAACCCCGTGCTGCCCGCCCACGTGTCCGACCACTGCCGGGACTTCCTGAAGCGCATCTTCGTGGAGACCAAGCAGCGGCCGTCCGCCGACGAGCTACTGAGGCACATCTTTGTACATTAACCTGACCCCCGACCCCCCGAACCCCCCCCCTCCCTCCTTCCTTCCCGGAACTGCCAGACATGGCCTTACCTGATGGGGTTTCCCTGCCTCTGACCCCGCCCCCTCCAGTTCCACGCTGAAACCCCATTGGACCGTATGGAAGAAGGGGAAGGGGGTGTAGGTGGAGGAGGGGGAGGGGCGGGTCTCTGTTTGTAAGAGACTGCCATAGAGGACATGAAAAGTTATTTTTGTTTTTTTTTCGGCAACGTTGCACCTTAATTTCACAAAAAAGGGGGTAAGCACTTCCCCCTTTAAACGATGAAAATAACTCTTTGAAAATGTCTCCTTTTTTATGTTTGTACGATTTCTCTCCTGGAACGTGTCTTTTTTTTTTTTTTTTTTTTGTCGGAGTGGGATGGTGTCGGTGTCGTGGACCTAGATGGTGATTGGCTCTGGAGTGGCTCCTCCCCCCTTCCCCCCCTTGCTTACCTGACCCCAGAATGTACTCTCCTGCCAAAACCCAGAGCGATGGGTGAACCTGGACCCGCTGCTATAGATGAAACAGAACCCAAACAACACACGAGATGCAGAGAACACTCCCCATCCCAAAAAACACACCGATTTCACCGACCTGCTCTCATCCCTTGTTCCTTTTTCTCTCTCTCTCTCTCTCTCTCTCTCTCTCTCTCTTTTGCTGGTCTTGTCTCTCTGCTTAACTGTCTCTCTGTCTGTCCGTCCGTCAGCTCGTCTGTCCTCCTTCCTCCCTTCTTCCTTCCCTTCAATCTCCCATCTTTGTTCTTTGCCGTGTGCCTTTTTTCTTTTTTTTAAACGCAGTGTAGGAACGTGTCTTGAGTTTGCGGTCATAGCTGGAGGGGTTCTCTCAGCGTTTCTGCCTCCCGGATAAACTGCCTTCACACCGTTAGCCCGACTCCAGCTGATCTCAGTTCAGCCCTAACGTCCGTCTCTGCCTTTTCTGTAACAGGGATTCCTGGTATCAACCTGGTCCCAGCTCAGCTCCAGATACGCTGAAACCAGGGTGGGAAATTACCACCAGCCACCAACCAAATACTGGTAAATGTTGGCTGCATTTGGGAAGTCTGTCTACTGTACCAGCCTCTTTGGCAGGTAACCAAATATCCTTAGTTGGCCTGTAAAATAGTGAAGGTGGCGGGTGAATTTCAGGATGCACCCTCACAAAGATAGTTTCCTGCCTTGGTTGAAACGTAGCACTGAACGTCGGTCCGTCAGCTCACCAAAGTAGAAACCCTCGGTACTCGCACACAGGGATTGGTGCCTCTACTTTCAGCCCTTAGAGATGAAACAGTGTCCAGTTGCGTCTACACTCTTCAAGTGCATCCTTCCCTCCTCTACTCCTTGGAGGTATTCAGTGACCGGATTGGTTGGAGCTGGCTTCCTGCCGCATGACATCACCAGTCTTGTCGAGGCAGATTACTTTGAGGAAGGGAAGCAGGAGAGATGGATTAGCAGTGAGAATTCAATTTTACAGGTTAGTCACGATGTTAAATTAGCAAAAATGACCGGTGAAGCTTGGAGTTTTAACTGAAGGTTTAGCTGATGAAGACTGAGATATACAGTCAGTTTGACTACTGTTGACAAAATGTACTTAGTGTAAGTTGCTTTGGACAAAAGCGTCTGCTAAATGACGTAATGTAATAATAATAATGGAATCAACCACACACTGTGACTGGTGGACAAAATAGTTAATTTCCAGCGCTAGGTGTGTTATTGCCCAGCCACTATCAGCATACATCATACTGAAAACCAACCAAGCATTCAAATCCAGTCAAGACGTTAAACACTGGGCTTTTGTAGTTCTATAATGTCACACAGCGTTATTATCTGAGGAGATTTGCATTTGAAGAGTGTCGACGCTCACCTATCAGTTCATCTCCCAGAGCTGGATGATGGACCCAGTGGCACAAGGCCAGGAAGGAAGCTCACAGCTGATTGGCCAGAGGTCTGGCTGTATGACGCTGTCCCGGTGTTGTCGGTTGTATTGCTGATTTAGATTTCATTGGCTGGTTTGGCCTAAAAACTATTCTGGCTCTGTCTAAGGTTACGTCATTGAAGAGCTATTTGGCTCGCTAGCTGCTCGCAAATCGGCCATCAAGCCCACAGGTACATTTACAGTTAACAGGTCATTGCACTGACTTGTCAAAACCATCACAAGATAACAAAATATTCAATGTTATCCAGTTACTTCGGTACAGCGAGTATGTGCTAACACAGTGTTCCCCACACAGGTCTGAAAAATCTACAAAGTAGTAGGGACAATGAATTTGATATTTTCCAGGTTGCTAAGTTTGGGAGATGCACAAAAAGTCTGGAAAAATACAGTAACCTAGTTCTGATATCCACGTGACACATTTTATGAGGCTGTCACACTCTCACTTTGCATATTTGTTGTTGTAAACCTGGTGAATCTTTAACCGTAGAGTGTAGTGACATAGTTGACAGTCTGTATTCCCAGTCTCTGTCAGCATAAAACTTCACACTTCACTAGAAATTAAGGTCTGGGAAAAAGTATGGACTTTTAAAATGTGAAAATGTGTAGGAACCCTGCTCATATGCGCCAGTGTTAGAAACGGTACCATTATGTTTTTCAGCCAAGGCACCACTGTGCCGTGTCGATGCACTCTGTGTCAAATGTAATTTTTTGACTTAGCATACACTCCATAGTTTTGACAGAGTAGATACACACTGAAGAGGTTTACAAAATACAAGATCACGGTCTCACAGAGCTCGGTTCCTCTACCTTAACCTAAGCAGCTTGCCATACACCCATAATCAGTGCTGCAGTCACTGTTATTGCCAAAAGAAATGCATCAAATTTAACTTGTCACTTTACCACACCACAAATGCTCCGTTCAACAAGTACAATGCAGTCGTAGCGTGGTGTTCGTTGCTTGGTATGATTGCGGTTTCCGTCTCCTCCTGGGCCGAGCATCCTTCACGCCTCGGTCTTTTGAATATTATTGATATATGGTGGTTGTATATAGCATAGGCTAGATATCTATGCACCAATAAACTGTAGACTCACTGTTTGTACAGGTGGTGAGAGATACAGCAAACGGCAGAACTCCATTCATCTTCTACAACCAGAGAAACTTTGGGAGACGTTGACCACAGTCGCCTCGTCTCTTCAGCTGGCAGTGTAGAAAAGTTGAACTTATTGGGCAACTCGGTCTATCAGCAACCAATCACGTGCTAGTTTGACTGTTTGTCCCGCCTATAGCTGCAACACTGAGTATGTTTACATGCACACTAATAATTTGATCTTACCATAATTAAGGCAATACTCTCTGACTATTGAAATTTTAACACACCTAGATTTCTCAATCTTTGGATGTTTTGGGCCATGTAAACACCTTAGGTTTCATGTGCGGTTTTGTTTTTTCAAACTGTACATGTCAAAGGTCACCAGGCGCAGTAACCCAGATGTATTTACAAACTAAACAAAATTGCACAGTGCAGCAAGTGATGAGCGGTAGGCCGGTTATTAAATGAAGCCATTTAAACTGGTTTGTTAGAGAAATTGCCTCACTTCGAGCCATGTAAACATAACTGAAATATTGCCAAAATTCCCAGTAATCAAGAGTATTGGTGTGCATGTAAATGTTCTCACTGATGGCGCCACACTGAACAATTAAGAGTTGAACAATTAATAATATTAAAAAAAGAAATAGAAATTGCAACTTGAACCTTTTTCAATTTCCAAATCACAGAGGCTGCAATTAATTGGTTAGAGAGTTGCGTCCAAAATGGATTTCTAAACCAGGTGTATTAGAGCTGCTGGTAATCTTTGGTCCATGAATCAAGTACAATGTTGGTGAAAACCTTTCATTATACTCAAACTCAGTAAATCCTGCACACTGACATCTGTGTTTTTTTTAACAAAATCATTTTTCTTTGCAATATCTAAACCTGATTTTTAAAATCGATTTTCCCTTTTACATGTTTTGTTAAAATCATCAGATAGGCGTCCATTGGAGAGCGGCGTGCTGGAGGTGTTGACTTGTTTCTGCTCTGCTCTCCCCCAGGATGCATGTGAACTGCTGGTGGAAACAGGTCTTGGTTCCCTCATTTATCCTCCACTTAGCATGTGCAGAGTGGAAATGAAAGTGTTCAGATTCCACACAGTTCACCGAGTCAGGAGTTTCTGAACAGGCGTTCTTGTTCAGCTGGTATAAAACATGCAGACCTTAACTCCGTTGTTCTTGCCTCTGTCGCCGGCTGCCATGAATTCAGCTTCGGCCCACACAGGTTGTGGAAGCCTCTCTCCTCTGTCCTGGGAATATGCAGGCTCATATTGAAACAAACTCCTCTCTCACTTGCATTATGCAGCTTCAAATAGTTTACGTGTCCAGAAAGCTACCGTTGCCTCGCAACAAAAACAAAAAGTTCTCAAAAGCAAATGGGCAAATCAGTCTCCCCACAGTAAAACCGTTGTGGTTTTCTGGAGTACGGGGTTCGCCCGACTGGTACAGATGGATGCAGATGCTGAAAGAAACGATACAGGTGAATTTGCCGCCAGCACTGGTAACCTTGATCCGCACTACCATTATGCACTATCTCAAAGGTACGACGCTTACCGTTTTGTTTGATTCACTGATGCTTCTTCACGATTCCTCTCCGGCTGTCGCTCGTACAGCTTGGTTACGCGTTGACTGTTTGTGTCTCTTTCTGTCAGCGATGATGACCTTTTTTGCACATTTTAAAGACTTTTTATTTTTACACAGGTGTGTGTGTGTGTGTGTGTGTGTGCGTGTGCATGTGCAGATGCGTGTGTGCTGACGGTTGTGGTTCAGTTAGCGACGACTCGTCCATGAATGTAACGTTTCATTTTTACCGTTAGATGGCCTCATTCACCACAGTGGATTAATTCCTCGATTCCTGGAAATAGGACAGTATTTGTCAACAGCAAGCGGCCCCAAGATACACCGATAGTTTTACAAGTTACAAGTTCTTTTGTGTCTAAAGCCACTGCTGCCACTCCTGTGTGTGTGTGTGTGTGTGTGTGTGTGTGTGTGTGTGTGTGTGTGTGTGTGTGTGTGTGTGTGTGAGAGCGGTTGTAAACGTGCATTTACTGCAATTTGTGCTCAATGGACACTGCGCCCAAAATGCCTTGAGCATTCTGACTGTAGGGGGTAAAAAAAAAAAAAAAAAAAGTACAAAAAAAAAAGTCATGTACAAATGTATAAAACAAAAATGTACCCTTTTTTTTTTTTTTTTAAAGAAAAGTACACTTATATCCCACACGTTTGGTCTCTGTGTATTGTAAAAGAAGCCATGTTTATAATTCTAATTGGTTTGTGACCAATACGCCTGTTTATATCAGATCTGTATATCAGTGGTACGCATAATTTTTTTAATATATATTTTTTATTTTCCTTTTTTTTTTAAATGGGAGAATTTATGCATGGTTGGGTCCTGAGAGACGCAGCGGTGCCGACGAATGGTTGCTGTTTTTTGGCAAAACTCTGGAGTATTGGAACAGCTGACGCTCTGTGTTCATAATTACAACAACAATTATGACGATGAAAACAATAAAAGATATTTATTTCACATCTGGGTGTGACGCCTGTGATTTTTAGTCAGGGTTTCCAGCGCAGGTTTGGAAAACTATGGACAGTTAATTTGATCATCTCCAGGGCTTGAACAGTTTGTGTCCTGAGACAAACTTTAACATGTCTCAGTTTGTGCTGTAGGCTACATATTCTTCTGCTCCAATCTTCTGCATCAATTCCCAAAAGGATGGGTTATATAAAACAAAGCAGAAACTGAAGGGGGTGACAGTCAGATCGGGTTAGTTAGCACTACAAAGGCCTCATCAGTTGATTGCTGTTTTGAATTTTGGCACTGAAATATCTCCTCTCTCAAGATGCCCCCTGATGACGTTTCCCACACTCTTTCTGTACAAACCACTGATTTTGCAAAATCAAGCAAAATCAAGCAAAATCAAGCAAAGAAACAAAAGTTAGAATTAAAGCTGCAAGCAGCCTCGCCAGGTATTCACAGCGTGCGACCGCCCGGTACAGCGACCGCCTCCGAAAATCACTCGGGACCGGTGCGAGAAGCGTCCACGAGCGATCGGGAGCGAGCGTGAGTCGCCGTTTACGGGTAGACGCCGTTAACACGCAATTTCGGGCGTTAGCGGTTAGCTTAGCACAAACTGAAATCGGTACCGCGCCGTCGTTCTTTGAGCCATCAACACCAAACTCGGTACAGTCCCTAAGGGCGCGGTCACCCACGTGCCCACCGAGTTTCAAGGTCATAGGTCACTGTGAAGGCGACTTGTGATAGGTCGAATTTTGTCAAAATCTGCTAATAACTCCGCCATTTTTTACCCGATCGTTCCAAAAAATGGTATTTTTGTTCGGGCCCGTCCATGGACCACGCATACCAAATTTGGTGTCATTCGGACTTGCGGTTCCAGAGGAGAAGATTGTCAAAGGTTTTTCCAAATTTCCAAGATGGCGGACAATCTATCCAGGCGGACCTCATGGGTCCCGATTTGAAATTTGTTCAGCAGACCAAATGACAGCTATATACCAAGTTTCAAGTGTCTAGGTCAAACGGGACGGCCGGGAGGACCGTTTAATTTTCGCCGCGCGCAATAGCGCCCCCCTGTGGCCGAAATGTGTAAAAACTGATTGGAGACCTGCTTTGTGCAGTTTGCCATGTGTGCGCCAAATTTGAAAACTTTTGACCAATCACACGCCGAGCTAGAGGCGTTTACAATAGTCGAAGAAGAATAATAATGAATCTGACCAGAAACAATAGGTCTTCCCAGCTACACTGTGAATACCTAATTAAATTAACCCTAATCGATTGACGGCTTGTTGGCTATGTAATGCAGACTACTGACAGGAGAGACACCAGTTCAAATCCCAGTTGAGAGATTTGAACGAGACACGCTCTCCTAGGGCTGGGCGATACGGACCAAAAATCATATCTCTGTATTTTTAGGCTGAATGGCGATACACGATGTAAACATCGAACAAAAAGTTCGGAACTTTGTGTTTGGTAGATTATTTCTCTGTTGTAACAATGCTTCTTGGCAATACATTTTATACCGTTGGAAAGCCTGTTTATTTCCCTTTTAAATGGTGCCTCATTTGTAAGGAACATGCATTTGTGGGATGAGCAGCACAGCTGAGTATGTGGGTTGCGCTCATGTAAAATTTGCCAAATCTTCTCTGCCAATACCAAACAGCTTATTCTGCTGTTGCTATTGACTCTTGTTTGGTGTTGTTTGGTGGATTGGATGATTGAAGTCTATCAGTAACAAGGAAGAAACAAGACATATTGGCAATTTTAGAATTTATTCATTTAACAAACAGTCAGGAGCCTCAGTAGCGTGTGGAAGAACCATACACAGCCACAACAGCCTGGCACCTCCTCCTCATGCTGGTCACCAGCCTGGTCACACACTGCTGTGGGATGGCATTCCACTCCTCAACCAGGATTTGTCGCAAGTCAGCCAACGTGGTTGTGTTGGTCACTCTAGCACGAACAGCACGCCCAAGCTGATCCCATAAGTGTTCAATTGGGTTGAGGTCAGGACTGTTGGCAGGTCATTCCATTCTCTCTACTCCCAAATTCTGGAGGTAGTCTCTGATAAACCCCGCTCTGTGGGGGCGAGCGTTGTCATCTTGGAGGATCCAAGATGACAACGCTCGCCCCCACAGAGCGGAGGATGGAGTTCGGTCCCAGACTGTGGAGATATGGGATCGCCACCGGTTGCAGAATCTCATCTCGATATCTCTCTGCATTGAGATCGCCTCCAATGATGACAAGCCTCATTTTTCCAGTGATGGAGATGCCGCCCCACACCATCACACTGCCTCCACCAAAAGGTGTTACTCTATCGGTGCAGCGATCAGCATAGCGTTCTCCCCGTCTTCTCCACACTTTGACCCTACGATCCAACTTCCGTAGGCAGAATTAAGCAATATTACACGAGAGGGTGTGCGTTACTTCAGTGATGCTTACGGACCTCGGCGCAAGCGCCTCGGTCCTGACCGCATCACTGTCGTGCCAATAATGACGGTAAAGCACACCCTCGAGTGTAATATTGCGATTATACAACAGCTACCAACAAAATAAAAGATATAAACAAAATGTATTCATATTGTGGGGCAATTCGCTTTCAAAATAAAAAACTTTTTGCTAGTGTTATCTCCGTTTCCCTGGAAATACATGGGGTCTGACTAATAACTGGAAAACAATCAGTCACGTCAGTAGACTCCTATGTAATGGAACCTAGTTTACTACTCCAGCAAGTAGGCGGAGCCTTAGTAACAACCTAGCAACAGAGACGATTTCTAGTCCCTGTTAAGTCAGCCAGCCAACTTGAGCTAATGCTTTCTACAGATCGCGGGATTTCCCAAACTGAATAAATACCACACATATAAACACAAAACTGCCTTGCTAGCTCAATCTTGTTGTAACTAAGATATCTGCTGAAAAAAATAATTTTTCCATGGACAGATTTAGCTACTATGTCCGCGAACTTCACATGTATTTTTAAGCTAGTAGCGCCGTGTCACCGACTCACCGGCACAGCTGATGGAGGATGCAGAGCGTCTGGTAACATCAAGGCTGAACAGAGTTAGCATAGCGTTATATTTAAATATATTGTATGATAATATATGGCGGAGTAATATTTAGTGATGAGCACGGCTAGGTGTGCTGTCATGCTGATTTGAGCACGTTCTAAATGTCTAGTTGACCAATCAGATTGCTTGGTCGGAACTATCTGTTGTATAATCTGAACTCATCGCTGAACATAACGTTCCTCCACATGTTCAGGTTCCAGTGCAGGTGCCAATCAGGTACCTGATTGTCAGCACCTGGGGGTACCGGAAGCTCAAAACAAGAGTCAATAGCAACAGCAGAATAAGCTGTTTGGCATTGGCAGAGAAGATTTGGCAAATTTTTCATGAGTGCAACCCACATACTCAGCTGTGCTGCTCATCCCACAAATGCATGTTCCTTACAAATGAGGCACCATTTAAAAGGGAAATAAACAGGCTTTCCAACGGTATAAAATGTATTGCCAAGAAGCATTGTTACAACAGAGAAATAATCTACCAAACACAAAGTTCCGAACTTTTTGTTCGATGTTTATATATATCTTGGTATTTTCTACGAAGTGGGCTAAATGTTCAGTTGTAAGTAGGGCTGGGCCATATGGACAAAATCAAATACCACAATATTTTTGACCAAATATCTCGATATCGATATTGCGACAATATTGTAGGGATGACTATTGGTGCCTTCACAAAATATTTACACAATGAGATTTTTGATAAATAATCATCAGTAATGTGGATATAATGACTAAGTGGGTAAAGGCAAATAATAGAACAGCTAGAACAGTCTGGTAAGTTCAGAAAATGACATCACTTTACTGTAATGCAGCCTTTAAAACCAGGAAAAGACAACACTTATGCCACATCACGATTACGATATCCAAAATCTAAGACGATATCTAGTTTCATATCACGATAACGATATAATATCGATATGTTGCCCAGCCCTACTCTCTCCCCTCCCCTCCTTCAACAGCTGCCTCCATGTTGCCATTGAGCAAGGCACCTAACCTCCAGCTGCTCCAGTAAAGCTGCTCAGTGGAAACCAGTAGAAGATTTGTACTGGGCAGCTCCCAGGTGGGAATGAGTGCAACTCTATAAATGTGAAGCAGGACGTTGCAGAAAAACAACATGCATGCTTAGCAAACCTTCCCTAAAAAAAGATTAAAAACAGGCAAACTACTTTGTTGTGCAATATCCATCAATGCCTGGAAAGCAAAGGGCCAGAATTATATTTTGCACAATAAAAAGCAAGAATTGGGGGGAAAAAACCCACTCAACCCTTCCAAAGTCATCATCAATCAGCCCTTTGTCCTATTTAGTACCCTATATGGTTATATTTGCATACACACACACACACACACACACACTATGTTTCTCTCTATGTATCTCTGTTTGACTTTTGTCTCTTGCCTTTTACAGGTCCTTCTTGCTGATTGGATACTAGCGTTGTGGCGATGCCAATATAAAGTGGTCTAACTGAAGCCGAACACTGTCTGCCACTCCAGGACAGAGAGAGAGAGACAGAAGAAACCATCATCTTTATTTTGCTGCATCCTGAACCTTAAGCCTGCGCTCTGCACCAGGTTTGGTTACTCTGAAGGTAAGACAGCTATTTTGTGAATAATGATAATAATAATAATGATAATATCGTTTTGTATGAATAAATTAATTGATTTGATTTGAAGTCAACATGGTGAAGCTGGCTGCACAGTTTAACTAGGGGGGGAAAATAATAAAAATATATATATATATGTGGGCAATGCTGCTTCTATGGATAAAAAAATGAATATATTAAATTGCTTATCACAGCAAGAAAATGGTGTTCAGATGCATTATGAATAAAGCGCTTCTTTACTACATTTGAACTGCATTCAGTTTTTATTGATGGCACAAAAAACAGCACACACCTTCATGTTTAACACATTGCAGACTGCTGACATTAATAAATTAGTCAAGACTATAGCATGTCAGAAGTCAGAGATGAGTTAAATGTGTTACATCTCTACTAAAATGTACTTATAATGGATTTGAACAAAATTTTATCTTATTCTGGAGTGGAATTGGAAGAGTTTTTTGTTTTTTTTACAGTATATGTACTGTATATATATATATCTTTTTTTTTTTTTTTAAAATATGTGGGAAGCATTGCCCACATATTTTTTAAAATAAGGTTTTCCCCTCTGTCAAAAATATGTAATACTGTTCCACAAAAGGTAAAAACATGTCATTTGTTATGAGGTTTTTGTTACAATATCAACGGAAGTGCGGCTTCTGAATACATATCCCATTTATTTCAAATGGAATCAACATACTGACCATAGATATAGTAATAGTAAGATATGAGTAATCTGGTTCTTATTTGCTACTCCACTGTGTGCTACTCTACTGTGGCAGTCTGAATGTAGTAGTAGAGGGCAAATGTGATTTTTCACAAATTCCTCACCCCAGTTTAAGTGAGGATGGAATAGAAATCTTCATTCAAAAAAAAAAAAAAAAGGTGTGAAAGAGCATATATCAAAAAGAAAAGGAAAGCCTCTTTGGGTCCAGGCATGTGTACCAAGTTTATTAAACATTAACTATATTTCTTCTAAGCCTATTTAGCATGTGAACTGATTTAAGGGGAGAATTCACTGCATTTAGTTTTATTTTAGTCATGTAGGAACTTACAATTAGTGCAACAGTAGAATAAGCTTTTTATAAGCGTTTTTGAGATAGAAACAAGTCAACATGTCGTCCCTCACGAATGATGCAAACACTCCTTGGGCCAGTTAGTAACAACATGAATCATCCCACCGTGTTTCATCAGAATCAGACCAGTGGTATGGCAGTTATGGCCGTTCAAAGTTTGAAATTTTTACCTTTAATTACAGCGCCCCCATCAGGCCAATCAGTCCATTTTTCAAATCCAAGAACATGGTGCCAAAATGATCATCTCTCCAAGTTTCGTCAAGATTTCACCAGTGGGTTCTGAGATATTACTTCAAAATTCAGAGTTCAAAATTTCAACTTCAAGATTTTCTTTGCACCCCTCCCATCAAATACAATTGCCTTTCTCTCCCTGACTCATATTACATTGGCTTAGACTTTTGAATGATCCCTCACTGCGTTATGTCCCACCCCAACAACCTGTTTTCACAGGATATGCATCGAATCCAGGAAGCAAAGATGCCATTTCATGGGGTCTTTAATAAACTGCAAGAACAATCATTACCAGACCGCTGGAATGTAACCAACAATCTGCTCTTGTTTTGCAGTCATGGCGTCACCGTGGCTCTCGGTCCTGCTGTGCCTGACCACCTTGTTCTTCATCCTCTCCTGCATCACCGCCGGTGCTGAAGAGAGCGCTCCACTATCTGGCCTGGTTCCCCAACACAGGAGCAGAAGACAACAACCCTATCCTGAAAGCTCAATGGGGAAAGTAGAAAAATCCATGGGAGTAGTAACTGGCTCACTAACTGTCATCAAAGAGGTTCTAGAGAAAGTTGACACAAGTCAGTTGGCAGGCATAGTGAAAGGTCTGGCTTGCTTTGCCAGTCTGGCGCCCGGCATAGGTGGCCTGGTTGCTTCCATCGTCAATATCTTTGTCCTTTATTCCACAGACAGTCCCTTGGATAACGTGAAGTCGCAGTTTGATGAGGTCAATCACAAGCTGGACTCCATTTCCCAGCAGATCGCTGACCTTAAAACTGATGTAGAGTGGCACAACTATGCCAGTATCTATTCTCAAGATGAAACCAAGATCCTCAACTCCTGGAATGAGTTTAACAGGTTCCGTGAGAACTGCCAATCAGCTCTGAGCACTGAGGAAAAGCTTGAACTTGCCACCAAATTCGTCAGCTTCTATGAGAATACAGGCACTGAGGGCAGTGTGGCCAGTCTCTACTTTTATTTGACCACCAGGGGGACATCTCTCAGCAGAAACTTGATTAGCTTAATGGCCAAGAAGTATAAATGTGACATTAATGATATGGGCAGGTACAGTCTTTATTTCAACAGCTTGCTGTGGAAAGGAATGGTGCTTAACCAGCTCTATTATAAACTGAGGGGTTACAAAACTGATGGCAAGGCAGCAGAGAACATTCAACAGTTTGACCAGGTACTGAAAGCCCAGAAAGATGCTGTGATGAGCTGTGCTGATAAATATGACTACATAGAGCCTGCTGTAAGGGAGATCAGCAAATCACTTACCTTGGAAGACACTCCTGAATTACCCAAACAAATCAAAGCAGGGTTGCAAAAGAGGTACAACTCATACAACTGGATAGTGGTGACTTTCAGAACAGCAGAGCAACAGTTCATCGTGATTGAGAATACCACCTTGGTTCGCTTTGACGAGATCACTGTAGCTGTGATGCGCACAAACGCCAGGCAGGACTCAGGACAGTTAAAATTTATATGGGGAAAAGCCCTACAATGCCTTAAGTCTATGTGCAATGGTTCGGACTATAAAATGTGTACGGTTGATGATGATTCTGGGTACAAATTAAAAGACGTTACTGCAGCATTGCATATATATCTAAGAAACAACTTTTATAACGATCCACCGGCATTCATCAGCGGTAACTGCTGGATTGATAGAACGCGTAGACGCGCATTCTCCTTTTATGCAAAACTTCCAAAGACTGATCATGCACTTTGGGACCCGTGCCGTCAGCCCGACTGTGAGAACAACGGCACCTGCAACTGGCTGCCGGGAACCCTGCAGAGAATTTGTGAATGTCCAACGGGTTTCTTTGGAGAAAGGTGTGAGAATAAGACGACCGTCTCTGCGGGGGACATCGAGGTGATCTTACCTCAGCCCGTCCCCAGCATCACCACCATCAACAACAAGCTCAACCAGCTGGAGGCCAAGATCGCAGAGATTGAGTCCATATGTCAAAGAAATTAAAAAATGAATGTTTATGCACTAAAAATGTGAGTGAGTCACTTTGCTCTGATGATGGCCTAAGGCCGAAAGCTCAGCAATAAAAGTGCTTTGTATTACAAGACAGTGTGAACAGTGTCCAAATGAACATGCACGATACAAAGCAATACACACAATACACACATAAACAGACATACACTAATAAAAGCAAAAGATACACATATGCCTTCAAACCTACACGTGCAGAAAGAAAAAGAAGTAAATAATATGTAAATGAATAACAGCAATAATAACAACAATGAATCAGACATAATATCATCAAATACTGGGGGGGATTAAATGCAAAGAAACATGACAAAGTAGACAAAAAAAAAATAGACAGGTTATACAAAATGGGGACGATCAGGTGGCAGAGAGGTTCAGGTGGTAATTAATGGGCTCCAGTTTTTATTGAAAAAAGATAAATAGATACAGGTATCGTGGTTTGTTCTATGGTGATGTATTCACTGATAAGATGATACCATTGCTGTATAGAAGTGTGATTTTTATTTGTTTCTCCAGTTTGTTAGTATGCATTTTTTTGGACAGAAGAAGAAGGATCCAGAGTGATTTGAGAGGTTTCTGGCTTTGAAAAGTCGCTTTCTGGCCTGCTTTTTGTAACAGGGTGGGTGGGGATATTATATATATATTAGATATTTATATTCTTTATATCACCTCCAGTAGCATGTGCGGTTCACAAATGACTCTTTATCTTTATATTTTTAACAGCCGCTGCAATACTATCCCTACACAGCACTAGTCCAACATGACCACTAGATGTCAGCATCATACAACTGATCAATGTTTCTTAAACTATAGAAACTAAAGGCTTTAAAAAATGATAGCTAAAATAAAAAAGCTCTTTCAGTAACGCGTTATAGTATTGCCAATACTCTTCCCAGTAACACATTTTTGGCAACACTTTTATAATCATAGTAATTTTATATATGTATATAGCCATATATATTTTTAGAATTGTGTCATTTTTATCACTTGGCTTATTTTAATTAGGCTACTGAAATCATTTTATTCTAAAATTGTAAAAGATTATTATTTGAAATATATAATATTTTTATTTATGTATTTGTTAGTTATTTACCCATTTATTCATGTATCCATGCATTGATTCATTCATTCTTTGATTGATTGATTGTTGCAAGTTGCATCCATGTTGCAGGTTGGTGTTGAGCAAGGCACAACACCAAGTAACACACACACACACACACACACACACACACACACCCGCCCGAAAAAAAGAAAAAGAAAACAAGAAAAAACCCAACAACAGACACACCTTCCTACTTGGTAATAGTGACTTCTACAGACCCCTAAGCTGTGACCCCACTAGATTAAAAGTTTTCTTAGTAAAGCTTTAGATGATCAGCTGATATTAAAGAATGAATTTGATTTTATGTTGCAGCAACATCCAGTACAACCTATTTTCTATACACTCCCTAAAATTCACAAATCATGCATCGAACCGGTCACTGGGCGCCCTATAGTCGCGGGAAACCAGTCTCTCACGGAACCTATATCACAATTTATAGATCTTCATATCAAACAATTGGTATATCAGCTTCCTTCTTATCTCAAAGACACCACTGACTTCCTTAATAAAATTTCTTCTATTCAGGATCTTCAGGAGACAGATTTACTATGTACTATGGACATTACAAGCCTCTACACAAATGTTCCTCACATAGAAGGTTTAGAAGCACTTAACTCATTTTTTACGTTTGAGAGAGAATCAGACCCCCCCTACTGGTTTTTTGGTAGAACTTACCCAGCTGGTTCTCAACAAAAATTACTTCAAATTTGAAGATTCTTTCTACCTGCAGTGTCAAGGTGTTAGTATGGGCAGTTCATGTTCCCCCAACTATGCCAATCTATTTATGGGAAAGTCTGAGGATGATTATGTGTATCACAGTAACCCTTTTCTCTCTCTGTTAAAATGTTGGTTTCGTTATATTGATGACATATTTTGTATATTCTCTGGTACTCTTGACGAATTAGAGGCTTTCAGTTTACATCTAAATTCTTGTATGTCGATTATAAAGCTATCATTAGAGTACAGTAGAGAATCTGTGTCATTCCTCGATGTGCTTGTAAAGAAAACTGAACATCTCAATACTAGTGTCTATAGAAAACAGACTGATAGAAATACACTTTTACACTTCAGTAGCCATCATCCTCCAGGTTTAAAGAAGGGTCTTCCATATAGTCAACTGTTGAGAGCAAAAAGAATCTGCAGCACGGACAATGTATTTGAAGAACAAGCTACTGATATGTGTAATCGTTTCAGAGATAGAGGCTATAATGATCATGTGATTAGCAACAGTTTGGATAAAGTGAAAAACGTAGATAGAAACAGTTTATTAGCCCTTAAACCTCCCTCTAAGAGGGACTCAAAAAAAACACGTTTTCTCCGTTATCCTATGAGATCAAGAGGTGTGTTATTAAAGTCGAGATGAAATGAAAAATGCATTTTTAAAAAATCAATTTCTTTGTATTCTTATATCAAAATGAACTCATGTTTTCTTCCTGTAAAACAAAATATGCCGTGTGCTTACGTAAGCATGAACCAACCAATTTCAACCAATAATATCATGACATCCACCCATCAATCATTCTTCAACCTGGTGTGTGGAGCCAACAGTCCACTGTAGCTCCGTTTCTCTCTGTAGCTCCATACCGTGCTAAACTCTAAGCCCCGCCCACTGTTTAGCGGTCCAATCAAATGCGAAGGATTTGATTTAAATCCCTCTTGTAACTGTACACCACTACCGCTCAAATATTCCGTTTCACTGGGAAATACGTCACAGTACAGAAGCTAAAGACGCTCTAACTTCCGTTTCAGTGGGACTTTTAACACTGGCATATTTTATCCAGTGACACTTTAGTAGGTCATTGCTTCAAAGATCTGCCTATCTTCGCTAATAAGCGTGCCAGGAACCTAAGGGACACCTTGGTCAGGGCTGATTGTTATGTTCCCCCTCAACATTTTCTGTCTAACCCCCCAGGTGGCAATTTCCCTTGTTTGAGCTGTGCCCAGTGCAGTGCTATGATTAGAGGAGATGTTTTTCTACATCCCCATACTGGCAAAAAGTTCAACATTAAGAACAGGATATCTTGTAGAACCAAATATGTGGTCTATCTCTTGAAATGTCCTTGTGGGTTAGCATATATAGGTAAAACTAAATGGGAGCTTAAAACTAGGATTTCAGAACATAAAAGTAACATAAGGAATAAAGATGACAAATCCCCACTGGCCAGACATTTTAATTCAGCTGGCCATGATATTTGTTCCCTGAAATTTCAAGGTATAGAAATGGTACATCCTTTCAAAAGGGGTGGTGATAGGGACAGATTTTTGTTACAGAGGGAAGCATATTGGATTCACACATTACAAACGGAGAGCCCAAACGGTTTGAATGAAGAACTACTGTTGGGTTGCTTCATTTAATCTATCGGGGTCCCCACTATATTAGGTTTCCTAGTTTAGATTTTTCTTGTAATTTACCCTTGACATTGTTGGCTATCTATGATATTTGATTGTGCTCTCTTGAGAGGTTTCATTCTAGTTGACAGGGTCATACAACTTCTAATTAGTTTCCTTTTACATGTTATTTATCTTTATTATATATTACTATATTTTTTCTATATACTCCTGATAGGGTTCTAATATGTAACGGGGGCATATAGCTCTTACTTAAAAAATTTTACATGCTATTGGTCCTTGCTATATTTGTATTCTGTATATGCATTTTGTGAATTACTATTTTTCCTCTATTGAGGCCATATACTATGTGTATGTATGTCCATTATGAAGGGTATTTCTTTATGTTTTTTGATGCTCTGTTGTAAAATTTAAACTAGTTGGGTTAACAGGGTCATATAGCTCTTAATTTATTTCCTGTTTCAGGCTATTTTTTTTCTATCATTGAGTAGTTTTGAGCCCTCTATTTACATAGAGCATTCATTAGTTTATATTTTTTATGTGTGTGCATCTTCACTTATTAATCTGGTTTGTATAGCTCTTTTTATAGTGTCTTGCTATATGTTTCCAGTCTTGGGCCTTCAGTTTCATTTATTTATTACTCTTCAGCTTGTGACACAAGCCATTGGTTTTTCTGATTGTCGTGGCCCCACCTCCTTCATTAGGAGAGGCTGTATTTGGGCCTATTATGTATTATGTATGTTTTCTCTTTTCTGGTTGGTGTTTGAACCTCACCTGTATATAAAAATGTCCTTTTTCGGCTGTTTTGATTACGCTGATGATGGCTTCTAGCTGAAACACGTTCGTTTTTTGCCCATAATAAATTAGAAGATGAATTTTCTGTGAGTGCCGGTGTTCCGTTTGTTTTGAGCAGTGTAGAGTAAGCCATAGTGTGGTTAGCTTAACATGCTACCTAGAAAGCACATGTGCTGGCACAATATTCATGCACATTTCACAGCAGCAGACGATGTGTGTTCAAGTTGCATCTGTTTCTGTATTTCCTAAAACTAGTGCAGTGCCCGTTCAAAACGTGCCTGTTAGCGTTAGCATTCGGTTAGCGGTTAGCCTGCCTAGAAGTTGTGTTGTTGTTTAAAATGTTCCATGATTGTAATTTCTGTAATAAATTCTTTATATATTTATCATGTTTTAATATGTTGTTTAAAATGTTCCTGTATGTAATTTTTGTAATAAATTCTTTATATATTTATCTTGTTTGTTGTTGTTTGTTGGATGGATTGACATTTATTATCAGAACATGTTATATTTGAGTAAAAAGAATCCTTTAGCCATTATTTTGTTGTCTATTAGACGTATATATGTAGTTGTTCAATAGCCGTCTAATTGATGGCTAGGCTATACCTGGGCTATGGTTAGATGTCTACTAAACTTTCACTGACAGCCCAAATTTAGCAGTGTTTTAGCCTAGACGTCAGGTCTACGTATAGACGGCTTTTAGACGTCTTTTAAAACGCAAAATTGCTTGCTGGGAGGGCTTGAACAGTTTGTGTCCTGACAGCTGCATGTCATCTGCTGTTCCCTTGCACTGATTTTTGTCCCTTTAACCTGTCTCAGTTTGTGCTGTCGCCTACATATTCTTCTGCACCAGACAAATAATTGCACAAGTATTGCTCTTGCAAAATAAATCGACCCAGGGTTCAGCAGGTGCACAGGCTGTGGCAATGACAGTAATGCTTACAAAATCCTTCCTGTAATTTACCTCAATTCCCAAAAGGATGGGTAAACAAAGCAGAAACTGAAGGGGGTGGCAGTCGGATCGGGTTAGTTAGCACTACAAAGGCCTCATCAGTTGATTGCTGTTTTGAATTTCGGCACTGAAATATCTCCTCTTTCAAGATGCCCCCTCATGACGTTTCCCACACTCTCTTTCTGTACAAACCACTGATGTTAAATTTTCAAAATCAAGCAAAGAAACAATAGTTAGAATTAAATTTACCCTAATCGATTGACGGCTTGTTGGCTGTGTAAAGCAGACTATTGACAGGAGAGACACCAGTTCAAATCCAAGTTGAGAGATTTGAACGAGACGCTCTCTCCCCTCCTTCAACAGCTGCCTCCATGTTGCCATTGAGCAAGGCACCTAACCTCCAGCTGCTCCAGTAAAGCTGCTCAGTGGAAACCAGTAGAAGATTTGTACTGGGCAGCTCCCAGGTGGGAATGAGTGCAACTCTATAAATGTGAAGCAGGACGTTGCAGAAAAACAACATGCCTGCTTAGCAAACCTTCCCTAAAAAAAAGATTAAAAGCAGGCAAACTACTTTGTTGTGCAATATCCATCAATGCCTGGAAAGCAAAGGGCCAGAATGATATTTTGCACAATAAAAAGCAAGAATTGGGGGGAAAAACCCACTCAACCCTTCCAAAGTCATCATCGATCAGCCCTTTGTCCTGCTGTACCCTGCGTGGTTATATTTGCACACACACACACACACACACACACACACACACTATGTTTCTCTCTATGTATCCCTGTTTGACTTTTGTCTCTTGCCTTTTACAGGTCCTTCTTGCTGATTGGATACTAGCGTTGTGGCGATGCCAATATAAAGTGGTCTAACTGAAGCCGAACACTGTCTGCCACTCCAGGACAGAGAGAGAGAGACAGAAGAAACCATCATCTTTATTTTGCTGCATCCTGAACCTTAAGCCTGCGCTCTGCACCAGGTTTGGTTACTCTGAAGGTAAGACAGCTATTTTGTGAATAATGATAATAATAATAATGATAATATCATTTTGTATGAATAAATTAATTGATTTGATTTGAAGTCAACATGGTGAAGCTGGCTGCACAGTTTAACTAGGGAAAAAAAAAAAAAAAAAAAGAAATATGTGGGCAATGCTGCTTCTATGGATAAAAAAATGAATATATTAAATTGCTTATCACAGCAAGAAAATGGTGTTCAGAGGCATTATGAATAAAGCGCTTCTTTACTACATTTTAACTGCATTCAGTTTTTATTGATGGCACAAAAAACAGCACACACCTTCATGTTTAACACATTGCAGACTGCTGACATTAATAAATTATAGTCAAGACTATAGCATGTCAGAAGTCAGAGATGAGTTTTTTTGCTGTGAGAAGCAGTTCAATATATATGTGTACATATATATATATATACACATATATACACATACATATATATATATATACACACATACATATATATATATATACACACATACATATATATATGTATTAATATATAAAATTGTAATTTAAAACAAATTTCCTGCATTTCTACACCACCTAACCTCTTGGAGTAAGTCAAGAAACAGCCAAACTGAGTACAATTAGCTGATAATTAGCCTGATCAGCCACCATCAGTAATCAATACAAACACACATTATTAAACCATTAATCAAACCAATAACTAACAGCAGTCAACATCAGACAACCTTATCATACGTTAGCAGTTACCTAGTGTTTCTGTAGTGGTGACAAAATGTTAAAAAATATGCATATTAGCAGTGTGAATTAAACTGAAGTTCCCTTCGCTCTCCGGGGAAAATATTACGCCAAACTCCCTTTAAGAAATATGACATTAACAATTCATTACGTGTCCGTAAAAACACATAACTGCATTTCCGTACAAACTTTACATTTTGGATTTTGTTGCCTCAACTGGCTACCAGCCTCCGTTGGTTAGCTGCGCTATTGTATTGGGAGAAGACCGTGGGAATGAGAGGCGAACCGTTTCAAAAATTAGATTTCTCACTGAAATAAGTGCTGGTTGAGGGATCAGATACACGCCGAATTAAACACCGACTCATAACACTGTTAATTCACCGTCTATCATGTGTGTGTGAGACGGTATTTGAGGAGTTTTTTCAGCCGTTACCAAAGTCACTACCCGGTTTGCTGCTTCCTGTTTGGTGCTGGAGAGAGCGCACCTACCTTCCGATAATATTAAACACGTTCGATTGGCAAAGTTACCGGTAGCTAACGTTGACTCGCAAATCGGTTCGTCATTTCGGCGACAGTTCAATCCTACTTTTAGCTAGTTTAAAGTTTGGCTGGAGTCAGTGGGCCAAGCAGGTTCATTCAACATACGCTAGTCTATCTTTTCCTATGTTCCATTTTCAGTCAATGATCGCAGTTAAGCTACATGGCATGTTTCTTACCTTAGTAACAGACTCCTGTGTGGATTCACTGACAGACTGTGATTGACAGCCAAAGCATGCCGTGGCAAACGATCAGCGACGGGTTGGACTGAACCAACTCAAAGGGTGGTCCAAAAATGTGTGATTTTTTTATTACTTGTTTTTGTCACTTGCTGAAAATAGTAAAATGATCATTGATATAGGCTGCTTAAATATAATCACCTGATTGCGGGGACTGTATGATGATAAGTTTACTTTTAAAAAGACAAAAAGTGGGGTAGCAAAACCATAACTTTGCTCTTCCTAATTGAATAATGTGGATGCATTTGCTCCACTTGCTCCATTGCTCAGGCACCTATGACCAACAATCTGATCTTGTTTTGCAGTCATGGCGTCACCGTGGCTCTCGGTCCTGCTGTGCCTGACCACCTTGTTCTTCACCCTCTCCTGCATCACCGCCGGTGCTGAAGAGAGCGCTCCACTATCTGGCCTGGTTCCCCAACACAGGAGCAGAAGACAACAACCCTATCCTGAAAGCACAGTGGGGAAAGTAGAAAAATCCGCGGAAGTAGTAACTGCCTCACTAACTGTCATCAAAGAGGTTCTAGAGAAAGTTGACACAAGTCAGTTGACAGGCATACTGAAAGGTCTGGCTAGCTTTGCCAGTCTGGCGCCCGGCATAGGTGGCCTGGTTGCTTCCATCGTCAATATCTTTGTCCTTTTTTCCACAGACAGTCCCTTGGATAATGTGAAGTCGCAGTTTGATGAGGTCAATCACAAGCTGGACTCCATCTCCCAGCAAATCGCTGACCTTAAAACTGATGTAGAGTGGCACAACTATGCCAGTATCTATTCTCAAGATGAAAACAAGATCCTCAACTCCTGGAATGAGTTTAACAGGTTCCGTGAGAACTGCCAATCAGCTCTGAGCACTGAGGAAAAGCTTGAATTTGCCGCCAAATTTGTCAGCTTCTATGAGAATACAGCCGCTGAGGGCAGTGTGGCCAGTCTCTACTTTTATTTGACCGTCAGGGAGACATCTCTCAGCAGAAACTTGATTAGCTTAATGGTCAAGAAGTATAAATGTGACATTAATGATATGGGCAGGTACAGTCTTTATTTCAACAGCTTGCTGTGGAAAGGAATGGTGCTTAACCAGCTCTATTATAAACTGAGGGGTTACAAAGGTGATGCCAAGGCAGCAGAGAACGTTCAACAGTTTGACCAGGTACTGAAAGCCCAGAAAGATGCTGTGATGAGCTGTGCTGATAAATATGAGTACATAGAGCCTGCTGTAAGGGAGATCAGCAAATCACTTACCTTGGAAGTCACTACTGAATCAGCCACACAAATCAAAGACGGGCTGCAAAAGAGGTACAGCTCATATAACTGGATAGTGGTGATTTTCAAAACAGCAGACCAAGATAACCACCAGTTTGAGCGTTCCACCTTGGTTCGCTTTGACGAGGTCACTGTAGCTGTGATTCGCACAAACTACAGGCAGGACTCAGGACAGTTGGATTTTATAAAGAGAAACTCCCAAACATGCCTTGACAATCAGTACTGCTCAAGTTTGGTCTCTCAAATGACGTGTACTGCTGACGAAGGTAGTCAGTTAGATCCTGCGTACAGTTTAAAAACGTTTTTTGCAGCATTGCATGTTTTTAAAAACGACCAGTTTTCTGCGGCTCCAGCGCCGTTCATCAGTGATGCATGCAGTGGTGGCTCCTTCTCCTTTTATGCAAAACTTCCAAAGATCGATCATCCATTTTGGAACCCGTGCCGTCAGCCCGACTGTCAGAACCGCGGCACCTGCAAGTGGCTGCCGGGAACCGTGGAGAGAATTTGTGAATGTCCAACGGGTTTCTCTGGAGAAAGGTGTGAGACGAAGACCACCGTCTCCGGGGCGGATATCGAGGTGATCTTACCTCAGCCCGTCCCCAGCATCACCACCATCAACAACAAGCTCACCCAGCTGGAGGCCATGATCGAAGAGATTAAGTCCATATGTCAAAGAAATTAAAAAATGAATGTGTGTTCACTGAAAATGTGAGTGAGTCACTTTGCTCTGATGATGGCCTAAGGCCGAAAGCTCAGCAATAAAAGTGCTTTGTATTACAAGACAGTGTGAACAGTGTCCAAATGAACATGCACGATACAAAGCAATACACACAATACACACATGCCTTCAAACCTACATCTGAACATGTGCAGAAAGAAAAAGAAGTAAATAATATGTAAATGAATAACAGCAATAATAACAACAATGAATCAGACATAATATCATCAAATACTGGGGGGATTAAATGCAAAGAAACACGACAAAGTAGACAAAAAAAAAATAGACAGGTTATACAAAGTGGGGGATGATCAGGTGGCAGAGAGGTTCAGGTGGTAATTAATGGGCTCCAGGTTTTACTGAAAATAGATAAATAGATACAGGTATCGTGGTTTGTTCTATGGTGATGTATTCACTGATAAGATGATACCATTGCTTTATAAAAGTGTGATTTTTTTTTGTTTCTCCAGTTTGTTAGTATGCATTTTTTGGACAGAAGAAGAAGGATCCAGGGTGATTTGAGAGGTTTCTGGCTTTCAAAAGTCGCTTTCTGGCCTGCTTTTTGTAACAGGGTGGGTGGGGATATTATATATATATTAGATATTTATATTCTTTATATCACCTCCAGTAGCATGTGTGGTTCACAAATGACTCTTTATCTTTATATTTTTAACAGCCGCTCAATACTATCCCTACACAGCACTAGTCCAACATGACCACTAGATGTCAGCATCATACAACTGATCAATGTTTCTTTAAACTACTCTTAAACTATAGAAACTAAAGGCTTTTTATGAAGGGTCTCCACATAATGAGAGGCTCAACTCACTTAATTTTGGTCCCGGGATGATTTGATTATGAAAACAATTCAAAAAGTCTCACATTTGCTATTGTTTGATGAGGTCAGGCTACTATTATGTTTCAATTATGGTAGCAACTCCCAGGTGTTTCATTTTGTTGGATGGAAAACAACAGAAATGTGTTTCAGTGAAGAAGATGATGAGATGTTGACTCGTGAGATATGGCGTTATGTACAATACAAAATGTCACTATAGGAGTATTATAGTGATACCATAAGAAATAAAATAAAAAAAAACATACAACAAAGTACGAGATCACTCTAAACTCACTATTGAGTAGCACAGACACACTATATGTTCCAATAGGAATATTATAGGAATATTACAGTGATACCATAGGATATTAAAAATAGAGTAACATAAAGTACGATACGGTCACTGTAAACTCACCGGTTCAATAGTGAGTTCATAGTGACCTTATTTGACTTGTCCTATAGTATGGATATAATAAACTTTATTAATATTCCTACAGGGACTTGTAGAGTGTTTGTGCTGCTCAGTAGTGAGTTTATAGGGATGTTAACCTACTGTTTTTAATCTCCTAATATTATTATAGCCTAAATAAAAAAAAATAAAAAAATTAGAGCTAAAATAAAAAAGCTTTGGCAATACTGTAACGCGTTACAGTATTGCCAATACTCTTAGTCATCTCTTAATCATAGTAATTTTATATATGTATATAGCCTATATATTTTTAGAATTGTGTCATTTTTATCACTTGGCTTATTTTAATTAGGCTACTGAAATAATTTTATTCTAAAATTGTAAAAGATCATTATTTTAAAAATATACAATATTTCATTTTTCATTTTCATTTTGCAAGTTGCAAGCATCCATGTTGCAGGATGGTGTTGAGCAAGGCGCAACACCAAGTAACACCCCCCCCCCCCCCCCCCCCCCCCCCCCCCCCCCCCCGCCAAAAAAAGAAAAAAAAAAGAAAGAAGAAAGAAAGAAAAAACCCAACAACAACAGACACACTTCCCAGATACAGATGCACAGCTCTCACCATGGGCTCCCCGACGGCTGCTGTCAGCTCTCTCCGGCTCTCAGCGCTCTGGACCCGGACACTGCCAGCTGCCCGGCTCGGTCCTGAGCTCCGGCTCCGACCCGCTTCAACCAGACAGCTGAACGTACAGGCGACGACGACGACTGAAGCGGGGAAGCACAAAACTATTGACGACCTGCCGGGACCCAGTCTGGCCACCACGCTGTACTGGTTATTTGTTAAGGGCTATGCCGACAAGAGCCATGCACTGCAGGTAGGACTGTCAATCACTCTCCGGTCAGATTTAAGTACACAGAGCTGGCTTAGTTAGGCTACTCACAAAAGCACAGAAGTATAATGCGTTTCTCTTTACTCGTCACTTATTTTGGAATTAGTAAAGAGAGGGAAATGTAATGCCATTACTGGGGGTGAAGTATTCATTCGTTAACGTTACTCAACTCCTGTGAAATATACACTATAGCCAGGGTTCATACACTTTTTCACTAATGATTTTCAATGACTTTTCCGTGACTTCTCCACAACCTTTAACTTAATTTCCATGACCAAAAGAAATTACTGCTCTGTGGTACCACTGGAAATTTTGTACTGTAACACTGTACAAGTAAAAATTAGGTCTGCATTTCAAACATATGGTGCCTCTCGAGAACAAATAAACACCAGACACACCTAGATTTTGTCATATTTTAAATCCAATACCACTTTAACATTTTTGTCAATGTCTCAAAAGATAAATAAAAAATGCCATCACATGTTATATCAGGGAGAGAGCATGAGAAAAAGATAATGAAAGAGAGAGACAGACAAAGAGAATGAATGAGAAAGACAGAGAGAGAGAGAGAGAGAGAGAGAGAGAGAGAGAGAGAGAGAGAGAGAGAGAGAGAGAGAAATAGTGCACACAGCACACTTTCTCTCACCGCAGACAAATCTTGCTGCAATCTGGCTGTTTCATTCATAAACTCACTGATAGGAATCGCGCTGCCTGCAACAGCGGCTGCGGTCTGGTGCTTTTTTCCCCCTCACGTGGCTAGTAAGCACGGCCCCTCCCATATTGGAAATATCGAAGGTTTTACAGCACAGGTTGTGTGTAGCACGTCTTGGGTCAGTGTCTTGGTACTTTTCCTTAAAAAGCCTTCGGTTGTCGAAGCTGCACTTGCCTGGCACATTGTCGGCAAAGTAAGTTCACTAACTGCTATACGTTAGCAGAAAGTAACTGTAGTGGGCGAGCATGTAAACAGAATGAGCCAGGCTGAACTAACTTCTCGCACCACCGAAATGCCGCGATGGTTAGGTGCCAATTTACGCGACTATTTTCATGCTTGGATTAATCAGTAAATATATTTGATGCAACGTTAGCTATATTTCCATGACTTTTCCAAAAATATTATTTTCCATAACTTTTCCAGGGCCTGGATAATTTCAATGACCTTTCCAGGTTTTTCATGACCGTACGAACCCTGTATAGCTACCGTAGCCGTTACCACCCAGCGCATAAACCAGCCGTTTCCATATTTTCAACTCGTCAAACCGTTATCGTGGTTTGAAAAATGTCAATGTTGGGTGGTAATGCATTACTAGGTAATCTATTACTTTTTCCGTTAACGAGTAGTGCAATGATTACTTTAAATTTCAGTAATGCCATTACAGTAATTGATTAAAGTAAACGAACCTGAAGTTAGTTAACGATTCGTAGCTCCTTCGCGATCTGTGATAGATAAGAATGGCGTGACGTTTCAAACAGGCCACGCCCACATAGTGCTGTACAAGTGATATGCCCCTCTGTATTTCTATGGGCAAAACAAAAAATCGACATTGTGGTTGCTTTTTCTGTATTCTGATAATTTATGTGAAATGTATATGGTGTTAACCATTTGTCGTTATCTTTTCACAGTTATCAAAGAACTGCCTACTGAGCAATTTTACGTTGATTAGACGTTTAAAACACGTCTAAATGGCCCATAGCTGTCTAGGCTAAATTAAGTTTAAATGGGGTTGAAAAGTGAAAGTTTATTAGATGTCTGTACATAGACAAAATTATCCTGGACTATATGAGAGCTACGCATAGACGCAATGTTGAAATTACTTCATGTGCTCAGATAATTATCTTGTAGGCTAGTCTACAGGACTTCTCTGGTGCATATTTTTGGTATTTACAGATGTTTATTCATTGTAATAATGTATTTACTGCTTGGTCTAAAATACGTCTATACATAGCCGTAATGATCCTGGGCTATATGAGAGCTAAAGCATAGACGCAACGTTGAAATCACGTCTTTTGCTCAGTGGGTGCATCATCATTAAAATGTGTTTTTTTTCTGGAAGTCACAAAATGCTAACAAGCTAGCAAACTTCTATCTATCTATCTATCTATCTGTCTATCTATCTATCTATCTATCTATCTGTCTATCTATCTATCTATTTATCTATTTCATTTTAACACACCCAACACCGAACCGTGTCACAGGTTGAACAGAAGCGTCTGTACGGACCCATCTGGCGCTCCAGGTTCGGCCCGTTAGACATCGTAAACGTGGCGTCTCCGGAGCTCATAGCCCAGGTGATCCGGCAGGAGGGCCGCTACCCGGTCCGGGCCGAGCTGCCGCACTGGAAGGAGTACCGGGACCTGAGGGGACAGGCCTACGGTCTGCATGTGGAGTGAGTTGACAGAGAGAATAGAGAGACAGACAAAATCGAACAACATCAAACAAACATCGATATTTGATCGGCAACTTGAGTAAAAATCAATCAAGTTTTTTTTGGAAAATGTGCATCCCTAATTCTTGGGAGGGCACAGTAGGATCTAATCTAGAGGAACAGTAAAATTCATTAAACACAAATTATAGACCTGATTTCCATCTAACTGAGGAACACACCAGGGATAAGAAAAGGAGGCATTAACATGGCATGGATCCAGGTGAATTTTTCAAAATGTATTGGATTGGTGTATTGATTACTTCTTTCTATGTTTCTGTCCTCTGGAGCAGTGAGTCTTGGTTCAGCCCATTACCCCCCTCTATAAATTTATACCATATGAGGAAATGCTCTGGGGCCGGATTCACCAATGTGTTCTTAAATAATGACATAAGAGGAAATTTTAGGAAGTTATTAAGAAGTGCAATTCCTCAATATTTTCTTAGTAACAGTCTCATTTCTTACGAATTTCTTTAATTTTCCTACTGAAGAACTTCTCAAAATAGGGCCTGAATTAATTATGGTTAACAGACTTTAGGCTTACTGCCATTGAGGCTAGGGTTAGTGCTTCCATCTACAAAACAATTGGGTAAAAACCTATTTAGGGCAACTGAAACTGATGAAGTATATGAAAAGATTTAAACATTGGTTGCTGTTGATAACTGTAAAATTTGCTAGCTTATTTTCAACAGACATGAGACAGAGGCCTACTTGGCCCTACACCAAATAAAGCTTTACATTAAATGTCCATCTTAATGTTAGGTGTAGGGGAACGTATGACATTTCTCTCATTATCTCTCCTGTGAAGTGAGCTCCTCTGTCACAGTGTAGAGCATGTGGGATGCCAAATCGGGGAATTACTTCTTTCAGCAAATATTTGGCTACAGACAGTTGTAGTATCAGCTTTTCTGCAAGGCCAAGCTTCAGGCCATTTAGAGAAAGAGTCAATACATACAAGTATCCATTCATAACCTTCACATTTAGGCATATGAATAAAATCAGTCTGGCTCTTTTGTTCGTGTACAAATCAGAATTTGATAAGCCCAAAGCAGGGGCTTTCAGGAGAGCATGCAGCAACCTGGAATCCACTGTCTACAGTAGCCAGTCATGCCCAGGAAATGACTCATTTGTTTCTGAGTAGTTGGTTTTGGAAAGGCTTGTATTGCAATCTCCTACACAAAAATGACAGACTTAGCTGTGTGTCAGTTAGGATTATTTTATTTTTGAAATATTGATTGTTTACCATTTAGCTTTGGAGCTGCTACAAGTTTTAATTTTCTCACTTTTTGTGTGTTAGCATGGAGCACTGGAGCAAATGCATGGACACATGGATGATTTTGGTGTCTGTGTGTTTATCACTTAACGGCTAAGTTGACCAACAGGCCAATCTTCCAAAAATTTGGTGCATTCTTTTAAACCAATGACTGTGGTTCAAGCTCCCATGGCAAGCGTCCACCCTGCTGAAGTGTCCATGAGCAAGACGCTGGATAAGACAACACTCTAGATAAAATATCCCTAAAGGGTTCCATAAAGAACCCCCATATGTTATATGTTTGTGTATTTACCGTCTGGGTTCATGAACCCTCAAGGTACCAGGGATTCCTCAAGGTACCATCATGGGTTCCCCTAAGTTTGTGATGTGAAGAACACCCTAGAGTTTCTTCAACGCTCTTTTGCTCTTTCCTAACGCCGGTTCCCCTCCTGCCCCCAGAAAAGGAGTACAGTGGTACCGAATCCGCAGCGCTCTGAATCCCAAGATGCTGAAGCTACGGGAAGTGACGGCCTACGCGCCCATCATCCACCAGGTGGTTGGAGATCTGCTGCAACGCATCGAGCTTCTCCGCCATCGCAGCCCGGACCAGGCCACTGTGTCCGATCTGTCCTCCGAGCTCTACAAGTTTGGCTTTGAAGGTGGGAATTACTGCAAATACCGAGGGGGGCGATTTTTCCTGTGATCAGGGTAGCATCAGTATCTGATATTGTTACAGACTTGCTCTTATGTGATGTCTTTTATCCTATTCGTTTTTTAACAATATATTGTTTTTACCCTCTTATCCTATTTAATTTGCTTTTGTTTGTTAAAGCACTAGTGAAAAACAGGAGAAGGCAAAGATTTCTGCCTGGCGCCCTGGCTTACATTGATTTGAATAACAGCCAATTCTATTTACTGCATAGTTTAAGATACTATAAGCAATCTGATTGGTCAAACACACATTGTTATCGTGCTGATAATTATTTTATTGATTCATTATTGATTTGTTGAATGATTATCAATTGCTTTGCCAACTCTTATGGAAACCAGGAGTTAGAAATCTTAAACAATCTTGCTTTCTCCTGTTTTTTATTCTTCTGTATGAAATCTACTTTGAAGGAAACTTTAGCCCACTTCTCAAGCTTCTATAACATCTTCACTCTAGAACCTGTGTAAACCCCGTCCCTTGCAGGTATCTCCTCCATCTTGTTCGAGACCAGGCTCGGCTGCCTGCAGGAGGAAATCCCCAAAGACACGCTGCGCTTCATCGGTGCCGTCAACGAAATGCTGACGCTGTCCGAGACGCTGCAGGTCTTCCCCCGCTGGAGCCGCGGCATCCTCCCCTTCTGGAGGCGCTTCGTCCAGGCCTGGGACGACCTCTACGACGTAGGTAGGGAGCAAAATACAGAATAACGGGGAAAAAGATCCTCACGGTAACCCCAGCATTTCTCGAAAGGTGAAAGAACTGTGTCTTTATTTGGTTGCATCCAATTTGTGAGTGCTAAATAAAAACCCAGCTATTTTTGAGAGCGCTGGCTAATTTTCCAGGCCTTTTTTTTTTAAGTGTTTTTTTTTGTGTTTTTTGCAACTCTTCTGTGTTTGACATGATCACCTCCAGTCTTTGTGCTTTTATCTTCTCACTGGTTTACACAGTATTGAGCAAAATAACCAAATTAAGCTGAACAAAATGAGAAAATTAAGAACCATTAATTTTTGAATCATGAACTTCAGGGTAACAAATTGTTCCCAAAATGGACACATTTGATTTTGGCACGAAAGCCTTAAAAACAGACTCATACCTGTCACATCTTATCCTCTACCCTCTACTGAATAGGAAGGAGAGATTTATTGTGCGTTTGTATATGCATCCATATCTGTTCACAAGGGTGGATGCATGCTTATATGTTTGTGTGTGTGTGTGTGTGTGTGTGTGTGTGTGTGTGTGTGTGTGTGTGTGTGTGTATGGCAGCCCAGCGCCTAATTAACAAGAGAGTAGCTGAAATTGAAGCGCAGGTGTGCAGCGGCGAGCCGGCGGAGGGCATGTACCTGACCTACCTGCTGTCCTCTGACAAGCTGTCCCGGGCCGAAGTCTACATCAGTATCACCGAGCTGCTGCTGGGGGGAGTCGACACGGTGAGGACGGGGGGAGGGGGGATCCCTAGGAGGAAACTTTCTGTTTCCTCTTGATTTCATTGTGCTGAGTTCAGTGTTTTTATCTCCGCTCTGCTGCTTGTCAATGAGCTGACACCCACAGGAAGAAATGGAATCCCTCAAAAATAGACTTTACTGTCACATCCATGGCTTTTTTATTCAGGAAGTCTTTGCTAGCCGGGACAGCAGTTCATTTTGAGCGAGGTAGGTTGTAGGGATGTTGTCAAAATTCAAATAGGCTTTATTCGCAGGACAAAACACTGTGTGTTGCCAAAGGAATATGTGGTAACAATTGCACCAACAATATTACACACGGACACATTGAGAACATGAACCAGTCAGGTTTAAATATAATGACAGGATCATTCAACAGCAATTCATGAGTCTGTAACTGATCATATTAATTCTAATAGCTCCAAAAATGTTATATTTACATATGGCACAGCATACTCGACTGAGGTTATGGCAACCCAACGACATCATTCACATTTCATCCTCAACCAGTACTATTGATAGCTTTTGTTTTTCTGACAGAGTGGTAAAATTTGGAAATATTCCTTGAAATGTCAGGTAGAAACTCTCCCTTTATGTGGTTTTACTTTGGGCATGAATATAAAAGGTGTGTTTGTCTGTCTGAGGTTACAATGTCTTGTAACTTCTATCTATCTCAAGATTACAATTTCCCAACTCTGTAGTGCATTTAATTCTGGATCTTCATGTACATTGATCTTTGTTCTAGTGTAGACATGCAGTAGAGGTGTGATATAAGTTACCTCAGGGCATCAGACTGACGGGGATAACACTGAATTGTCAGGGTGTTGCTGGAAAAACAGCATAGGTGCTCAGTCACTTTTCCCATGATGAATAAAGGTAGAAGTTCATTGCTCAATATTTCAAATATGCAGATGATTACAATCTCTCAAATGTGACTATTTCGTAAACAAGGGTGGTGAAAGAGCCAACAGCTTAAGACATATTCATAAGTGATTTATTGATAACTTTGTAGCAGCAAGTTTCCAATGTTTCATTTAGATGATACATATTTTGGCATGAATATTTTTGTTCATTGCGAAATTAATTTATTATAAAATCTCTTTTACAAACATGAGCAAGTACAGAGACAGTCACAGCTGCATGTGTTTTTACATGCAGACACACACACACACACACACACACACACACACAGTCACACATACACATACAGATACACTGTCACAGAGCCAGTCAGGTTGCATTCCCAGGTCGAGGCTGGGCTTGTTTGGCTGCTTTCACCTACTGAGGTCTGGGCAAACACACCAACCTCAAGCTCGCTTCAGCACCGTCAGCCGTAACATGAGCCGACCGCACTTTTCACACCAGATGTTTGTACTGGAGGTGTTTGGTTACAGAATTAATACCCACAGTTTGAAAAAAACAAAGTGACACGTGAAAATAAATTCTGGTACTTTTAAGGGTTATTAGGTAGCTTAAGTCCTTTTACAGGCTGGATCCTCTTTACTTTGGAGATGTTGAATGATTAATCTCATGTAGTGACTGTTTTTTTTCCACAATGGATAAAGTGTTTTCATTTGTGGATTCTGAACTAGATCCTGTAATGATCGGGCAATTGGATGTAAGACTTTTTTTGTTTTCTTTTTATTACCTCTGCTAAAGAAGTGTTGGCCTCAATGTCCTGTTTGTGAGCAAGATATCGGGAAAAGTTACAAATGGATTTGGATGAAATCTGGTGGACAGTCGTTGGTGGTGATCCATGTTTGGAATTTCTACCATCAGATTTCCCTTTCTTAGGAACAGCTATTATGCTGCATTCATGTGCTGGTGGAAAAGTCCGACCTTTGGGACTTCCAAGTCGGCTGCTAAACAGCGTTGCATTCAGGTGCTTTTTTTGTCAGAAAATCAAAACCCAGAAGACAAACAATGAACAAACTTAAATTGATGCAGAGGCTGCAGCTTTGCAATTTGGAGAATTGTTCAGCGTTGGTGGAGGTTCGCGCTCTGCCGAGTGCCTCGTAGTTCATATCGATGTGTCTTTGCTTGTTTTTCCTGTTTCTTCCTTCCTTCCCCTCCCCTTCTCTCTTCCTTCCTTCCTTCCCTTCCTCACCCATGTCGTCCCCCCCGTCCCCCCATCCCAGACCTCCAACACCCTGTCGTGGACGTTGTACCACTTGGCGCGGGACAGCGGGGTGCAGGAGCGGCTGTACAGGGAGGTGAACTCGGTGTGTCCCGGCAGGCGGGAGCCGACCACCGACGACCTGAGCAGGATGCCCTACCTGAAGGCCGTCATCAAAGAGACCTTACGGTGAGCGGTGGGCTTTACATGGACCCACCAAACATTAAAGTTGTGATAATAATGCATTTTATCTGTGTAGTGCTTTTCAAGAGTCTCAAAAATATGTGGTTATTTCAGAGCAATTTGGGAAGTAATCACCGGGATATTTGCTCACACACCTCAGCTGTGGGTTTCTGATCAAAGAGTGTGTGTGTGTGTGTGTGTCTGCGTCAAAGTGCCTCCTCATGTGTGATTAGAGATGCCCTAATTACACCAGTAGCTGATAAGCAGCAGTCTTGTTGGCATTTTCCTCACACCGAGGGAGTGGGACACAGACAGGGTTACGTAAGGACAGGCCAAGCAGCCAGGAAGTGTGTGTGTGTGTGTGTGTGTGTGTGTGTCTGAAGCCAAGTTATGACATAGCAGGGCAATGCTGCAGTATGGTCAGACCCAACACACACTAATGCAAATCTAAAGCCGGTAAGAGTGCAAATTAGCCTAAAAAATCTCAAATTTACACATTATCGTTTCAACCCGTAAACGTGTTATTCTTGCATAGAATATAAACTGATCTGGAAGGTAGTGTTGGGGCTTTTTTGGTGCATCGGCTTAAACAAAGACACAGAAACAAACCTCAGCAAGCATTTGACAGATATCAGAAAAACATCTGAGGTCCTGATTTCGCAAAGTGATGCAGGAAGCAGGTCATGTGGTTTTTTTTTTTTTTTCCTGTGGCTTGCACAAACACTCAAAGTAAGATAACAAAATTTTCATTCCAACTTCCAGTGGCAGCGGAAACTTGGCAGATGTGTTTGGTATTTTGTTTAGTTTTGTTCTCTTGGAGCATACTGTACCACCTATCAGACATTATCAGGAAAACTAGCTTGTGAAACCAACCAAAAAGATACACATCAACTCTCCCACCATTTTGTCACTGTAAAATGTTTCACTCCGTATCTGATTTGGAGCCTGACTGTCTTTTTTCCTGGCAGCTTGTATCCTGTGGTTCCTGGAAACGGCCGCTTCACTGTAGAAAATGAAGTGGTTGTGGACAACTACTGGTTCCCAAAGAGGGTAGGTGTTACCAACACACAGGATCTGACACAACACTGTATCATGTGGCAACTGTCAGACAAATACAACCACAACAGAAAGGACATTACAGTTAAAGACAGACATTTAACAACAACAAAGTGCTCCACATCAACATCACCAACATTCAAGAATTAAGTACAACAAAATGCAAATGACACACACCTCATATCATTTGCATTTGAGTTGTCACGCATTCAAGGTTGGAAAGAATAAGAAAATGGACCCCATAACAAAAGTATTTTTCTTTTTGGGCTGATGTTTTACTTTAGAAATTAAGCAACAAGGTGCTACTTTGTGCTGCGGTGGCAGAATGATGAGGAGAAAATCCATGTCAGGCATGCAACTGATGTCTTAATTTATTGAAAACAGAAATGTGTGACACTAAAAGAGTGAAAATAGAAACCTACACCAATACTAGTTATGTACATGGGAAGACAAACAATCAATTATCAATAAATCATTATTACCATTAGTTGCTGATGTGACTTACATGTTCTCCATTCGCTAAACCTCACACAACGACAACACTTATAGAAAATTCAGACTTTCCCAGTCGTATTTGCCACTTCTTTGGGTCGAAACATCCCAATATATAACATATATACTTTATATATATTTTTTACTTTTTATATATTGTCACATTTCATTTATGTCTGTACATTGCTTATACCAGGTCACAATACAATCTCTTTTTTTTTTAAGGTAATAAGATAAACAAATCATAAGCTTAAAATGTAAATCAAACATCAATTACTAAATTTAGAGATGGAAAAACAGAACAAAACCAAAAACTGAGTTTCCAGATTAATGCCATGATTATTGCATTGTGGGTGATATAGTTGTTGATTCTGTGTGTTGAATTGAATGAATTAAATTAAATTGAAATTGAATGCAACACACGACGCTCCATGCAGCCGTTTCATCTCATCATTCTCTCTTCCCTTCTCTCTCTCTTCCACTCTTAGTTGTATTTGCTTTCTTGCATGATTGTCATTGTGTTTTGTGATTGATTGTTGATCAGTTACACTTTGAAAACTTGTGATGACTTAACTTGACTCTCTCTCTCTCTCTCTGTCTCTATTTTTTGTCTCTCTTTTCCCCTTTCTCCACTCTTTCTCCCCCATTTTCTCTCTCTCCCATTCTCTCTCTGTGTCTCTCTCTCCCAGACTCAGTTCCATCTGTGTCACTATGCCTCCTGTCACGATGAGGCAGAGTTTGCGGATGCGGAGCGCTTCGTCCCGGAGCGCTGGCTCCGTGCCGGAGCACCCGGGGGTGGGGGTGGGGGTGGGGGTGGGGGGGCGGCCGGCGGGTACCAGCATCACCCGTACAGCTTCATACCCTTCGGCATCGGGGTGCGAGCCTGCGTGGGCAAGAGGGTGGCAGAGCTGGAGATGTACTTCGCCCTGTCCAGGGTGAGTGAGAGAGAGAGGGAGAGGGAGAGGGAGAGAGGAAGAGAGAGAGTGAGAGAGAGAGGGAGAGAGGGAGAGAGAGGGAGGGAGAGGGAGAGAGAGGGAGAGGGAGAGAGAGGGAGAGAGGGAGGGAGGGAGAGAGATGGAGAGAGGGAGAGAGAGAGAGGGGGAGAGAGAGAGGGAGAGAGGAAGAGAGAGGAAGAGAGAGAGGGAGAGAGAGAGAGAGAGAGAGAGGGTCGGTCCATTCATGAACTGAATTCAGAACACATGGTAAATTGGAAGTGTGAATGTGAAAGTCTCCCAGAGAGAGTTTGTCTCAACTCCCTGAACATTATGAATCAAAACGTTATGAATCAAATAAAAGACAGTTCAACAAATCAACACATTCAATCATAATGTATGGATTACCATTACATGTTAAGCATCAAATACCACCTGAAAGGTTGCTTTAACATTTTATGATATTCAGTGTTGATAATATATAACACAATGTGGAATCTCAGAAACTAAAAAAAACATGGAATTTCACAGAATCAAATTAAACTTGAAATTCCAATTCAATTCCAATACTGTTTCCTGTAGGTTTTGTTTTTTTCAAATTCCAATTCCAATTCATCAGTTGAATTGGAATTCATGAGTTAATTAATGAATTGACCCTGACCCTAGTGGTGACATCACCTGGCACCAAAGATCAGCCAATAGCAGAGGGCCATTTCAGTAGCATGCTTGTTCCCTTTAGATGTCAGGCTGTACAGATGTGTGTGTGGTGTTCAGTGACTCTTTAATAAAATCGGTTAAATCCTCAGTGTAACCCCGGCAGTCGTTAAATCCCCTCTTCTCTCTCTCTCTCTCCCTCCTCCTGCCGCAGCTGATGCAGCACTACGAGGTCCAGCCTGAAGACGGGGCGCCGCTCGTCGAGCCCAAGACCCGAACCCTGCTCATCCCCGCCAAGCCCATCAGCCTGCGCTTCCTGCCCAGGGCCTGAGGAGGGCGCCGCTGAGCTGGTGAACATGACATGTTTTATAGGGACGGGACGATATATCAAAACTCAATATATCGCGATACAAAACAGTGACAATACGGCAGAAAAATGAATCGGGATATTAGGCCATCACAGTCTCACAAGCTCTCCATCCAAATTATATTATTGTCACTTTGTAATGACATTTTTAAATTGTTTATATCTGTGTTAAGATCTGTGTCTCAGAAATAAACAGAATGCTGCACAGTCAGACTTCGTTGTCACTGAACTTATATTTATTACATCGTACATCGTTTCTATTGAATCGTGAATCGCGTATCGAAACGTATTGTGAGATAAACATATCGTCCCATCCCTAATGTTTTCCATTTCAAATTTCCATACACTGGCAACTTTATTTCTCCGAAGCAACTAGCAACAAATCTGGTACTTTTGCTGTTAGTGTGTTGAATCCCGAAGCATTTGGTGACAAATCAGTACGGCTGATGCCACTTTGCTCAACTTTATGTATTTAACCATTTACCAGACAGGTGTTTTGATGTTTTAAGGTCATGCAATGCTGAAAATGTAACTCAAGTATATTTTGAGGATTATAAGCATGTTAAAAATAATGCTGTGTAGAGTTTACAGTGTTTGCTACAGAGTTTTCTGCTTGGGATTACAATTTGAAGGCCGTTCCAGGTCATTTTTCCATGCAGGAAGCCAGCATTTTCCCTGAGGGTTTTGCAAGATTTGATAGAGATTGGGCAATAAAACTGTAAAGAACGACTCTGCAGTCAATAACTGAGGATTATTCAAAACATCTAATATCACAGTATGTGAAACGACAGTGGGTTCAGCTCTGCATACCATGTGTTGTCACGTGTATCAGGACCAAACGATATTGTTAATAATAGTAATCTGTTTCACTTTCCATCCTTTTTTTTCAGACTTGTGTAAGAAGAAGAAAACGACATGAAGGCAGTTTGGTTACAACAAACAAATTAGTTTGATTAGTGGCTTCCGCTCTGTTGCTGTTTCCTCGACAGCTCTTACCACACACACACACACACACACCCATACCCACACACACACACACACACACACACATATACATGACTTTCCCTACAGCCAGGTGGAAGGACCTTGGCTCAATCAATCCTGCCTTTTATTGGGGTGTTTAACTATGAACTCAACTCTAGACTTTGCCTTCTGCATGATAAGAAACATAATCAATACATATACTGTATTTACAGTGATGGTAGGCTCTGATATTGTGCTGCTATAAGTGTGTGTGTGTGCGTGTGTGTGTGTGTGTGTGTGTGTGTGAAAGCTTGCTAAACTCCTGTGCATAAGATTTATTTGTAGATGACTGTGTTCATGTTTTATTGAAGTGTATATTGTGACTCTTCTGTATGCTGCTGCCATCTTACCACTTTTTTACCATCAAGGACCATAATGGAAATCATTTCTAACTTTAGACTTTAGACTGTTTATCTGTTTTAAAGAATCGTTAACTTAAGTAAATTAAACTCGGTTTTGGTCATTGATTTACACTGGATTGGTCACTGGTAACTGTTTCAATCTGTGAAAAAAACAAAACAAGTGTGTGTACATGCATGTGTCCTCTTGGTGTGTACCGCCCCCTATTGACGACAAAGGTGAAACACATCCCATAATGATTTCATACAGGTGAATTCAGGTGAATTAAGCTTCACAACAACAGTTCATTTGTTACATCTAGGGCAGGCCAATTCAGTCAAAATGGACAAACTGTAGTTTATGCATATAGGGAAACACTGAGCTGACAGCTTATATCTGATGACAAAATCTGTATAATATTCCTTTAATATTCCTATAGAGACTTATAGTGTCTCTGTAGTGCCTAATAGTCAGTTTATAAGACTTTATCTTACTTAATGCCATCTGTATCTCCTATGGTATCACTATAATATTCCTATAATAAATTCCTTAGAATCCTTATAAAATGCATTATAGGATTATTGTTTAGCTCTCATAGTATCTTAACACTGTTATCGCCTTAAATGTCGCACAAACAGAAATAGTTGAAACCCAGGCGGCCCTGCACGTTGTGAAGACGTGGTACAGCCCGATCACTGTCAAGCCTGACACAATCATACAACACTACTTCCGGTTTGAACTTTCAAAATAAAATCTTTTTTGGCGCATGTCTTGTAATGTTTTTTGTAGTGACACAAAAGCGTGAAAATAAAGACTCTTTAAGGGTTTGTTTTCATAGCCATATGGACTTATGTAAGATGCCACATATATATACATGTTTTTTTTGTTGTTTTAGCCTAAATGGTCCTAACACGTTACTTGACCACATGCTGCAAGAAACAGCTGGTCGAAGACGGGATCTGATATGATGGCTTCCTCCTTCGCCGTGTACAAATAAATAGATGTGGTAAAATAGACACGTAAAAGTTACATTTTTTTTTCTTCAAATCAACTTTGAACATTTCACAAATTAAAAGTGTAAGTCCACCATTCACCATACCAAATTTCAAAATAAGATACATGCTATATGGATTAAACGTGCACGTTATAATATACAAGATCACAGTGCTGTATCATACAATGCTATTTATTGGGTTTCATTAGGTTTATTTGATCCATAGATCACTCTTTTTTAAATGACCCTATATTCGTATTACTGTGTATCACTCTTACATAAAAGACACCATATAGCCTAAATTACATGGTTTGATGCTGCTTACTCTGATGTATACCATGAAATTCTGCCATAAAGATTTATGTGATTCCGTTGCCTTAGTTGTAAAGTCATAAACCAAAACCTACCAGGAGCACGTTCAATTGCCCCAAAACGTAGCAAACAGGAAGTTTAAAAGGAAACGGTAGCGCGTTGAAAGCATGAAGGTTTTATGAGCAAACATATCGTTCAGCCGGAAAACGTTTTGCAACGTAGAAAAACGGTGCGAACTTTGAACGTGCCCCAGGTTTGCAACTAAGAAGGATGTCTCCTCACAATTTATTTGCTTTTATTTTGAAGGCAAAATCACCCAACTTCCTGTCGTAATACGGCTAACTTTGTCTAACTTGACGCCGCTCATCCAGCGCTGCGTGATGGGCGTCCTGCCGCTGCCAGGCACTGCAAAAAATGACGAGCTCTGCATGTAATTTTACCTTTTACACAGACAGACATCAAGGTTACTTCGGGATATTTTTCTTCAAAATGTCTTCCTACATCTTCCGACTTTATTTATTATTACTCAGGATGATGTCACTTGTTTCAGAGATTTTGCTTGAAACAAGGGAAATTATCCCAAAACAAGTTTCATTTTTTTGTATTAGCAAAATTATCTGCCATGGCAAAAAGCTAATTTGACTAAAGATATGGTGAAATATTGTGCGTTCAGGCGCTGGTGGTAAAGTTCAACATCAGTGACCTCCAAATTGGCTGTTAAGTGTTGCATTCACGTGCGACTTAGGTTAAAGGTTGTCATAAGTTGCATCATGATAACTCGGAAACTCGGCTAGCAAAATTTCCAACTTTCCAACTTTGAATGATCGTCATGTGGAATTTCCTTCTTTGAATTTTCACATGAACGCCTTTCAAAGTTGTTTTTTTTCCCAGACAGATCTGATAGCACATTAATTTATTTTTAATTAACAAGATAGCCTTCCAAAATTCATAATACAAAGAGAAATAGCTGCATATTGCTCATCAGAGTCATATAGCCTAAATCATAAACACAGCAAATCACAGCTAACTAAATAACATTTAGCCTAAAAAATAAGACGAATAAATATATATACATAAAAATTTTTTTTTTTTAAAAAGAGCCAAGTGCTTCATTTCGGCAACCCATATTAAATTAAAAATTCATCTAATTCGTCAAATGTCTTTACTGCCTGCACTTCATTTTTTTTCCATTTTGTATAAATTAATGCCATAATTTTTTATTTCATTTACAAAGTGGGGGGAAAAAAAAGAATCTTTGATCCACAACATTTTTTTTTTTGTCGGATAGCACGTGAATGCAGGTTTGTACAAGTCCGGATTCAGGATAAAATTAGACACCAAGCTCGTCATTTCTTGCAGTGTAGACCACCTTCTTTACCCGACGTACCGTGTAGTGTGTGTGTGAGTGTGTGAGTGTGTGTGTGTGTGTGTTTGTGCCTAATATCCATCCAGAGCCGAGGCTTGACAACATGTAGGCAGCGCACATCTCATCCCCAGCCTGCTGACATTCACACAGACACACACACACACACACACACACACATGGTGCTGGCAGGCAGGTTGATATTTCATCCTTCTTCTATAGTGTGTTGTTTTATTCGGAGGAGCGGTGCGGTCGCCCTGCAGGCAAACATCGCCCACCGAGGGGGAATTAAACCGGAAAATGGAAGGAAGACGCTCGGTGTTCCTCGGGGATCCGGAGCTTTAATTTCCCAGCAGCATCGAACCTGTCGGGGATGAAGCGGATGCGGCGCGTGAACCTGTCGGCGGCGGCACGATGCTGAGCCTTTGCGATGGTGAGTCCGCGTCTCTTTTGTCTTTGAGAGAGCCGATACACACATCCCATAATAACACACACACACACACACACACACATACACATCCATCTGCTTTCAAAACCTCATATTGCTTTAATGAAACGAGTGATGGGGGGGTAACGGGGACGCGCGCATGGAGGCTAGGCCACGCGCCCGGTGCTGTTGAAGCAGGGCGTTTAGCCTAGATATTTGGCTTAATTGGGGTCAGCGGGCATTGTGGGAATGGACGGCGAGGTGGAAGATGTCCGACCGCATCAGGGTCGATCATCCCGGTCAGAGTCTGCCGCCTCCCGTTACAGCAGCGGCGGACGGATGAGCGCATGGGGACGTTGTGTTCAGTGATGCTGTATTCGTTATTTACACTCCCGTTATCCGTTATGTCCACACCGGAGGTTCCCAAAGTGGGGTCTGAGGTCTCCCAGGGGTCCCTGAAGGGGTCAGCAGCAAAACGAGGACGCGTTTAATATCATTATAGTTTAATCCACTGGAGATTATCCCATTTAGAGAATGTGTAAGAGTGATTATTCATATCATAGGTGTCTGTTCTGACCACTATGATCTCCTCGTTAGCGGTGAAATGATTAGTCGATTAATCAGTTAGCCGACAGAAAATTAAGCGATTTTTGATTTTGCTAATCCATCGTTTTAGGCATTTATCAAGTAAAAATACCAAACATTTCCTGGCCGCAGCTTCACAAATTCTAAGATTTGCTGCTTTTCTCCATTTCACATCGTTATAAAATTAATACTTTTGGTTTTAAATCAGCAATCTGAAGAATCACTTTGGGGTTCTCATAACTTGTGATGGACATTTGTCATTATCTTTGACATTTTATAGACTGAATTGATCGATAGATGAATCGATAATGAAAATAATCATTAGTTGCTGCCCTACTCTTCATGTACAGTGGAGGCCGTTATACGATTCAATACTAAACAACAACAACAACACACACAGATCCCTAAGTGAAGGTCTGAAGCCCTGATGAGTTTCTGTTTGTGGCATGAAAACATAACCAGCATAACCAGTTACCAGTTACATTCAACATTACTGCATTTATTTGAAGTGAGGACAGTGAGAGAATAATGTAGGAATCTGTTCTGTAATCAGAGGTTTCACTCTTTCTACCTACAGTTCTGTACCATGTAGGAGTTCCTCAGACAAAATCTTATGGGGGTTCATAGCCTAAAGTGTGTTTGGGAGGGGAAATGGGGGGGGGGGGGTCTTGTCTAGACTGAACATATAGAAGAGACTGATTTAATCTCCCCATCTGTGTCTGGATCATAACCAGCAGCATATAAAAGGAACAGTCCCTTACTTTAACACTTAACATGCATTTCTGGGTCCATTTTGTTGTTTGTTTGTATTTTTCTTCTTCGTGGATAATTGTCCAATCGTAGACGAGGAGACGTCACCTCCAGATATTTCCAGCAGCTCCAGTGGAGTTTGATATGAGAAAATGTTTCAGGATGTAAAACCTCAGCGGTAAACGTCTTGGTTTTGGTGTCAGTCCCTCAGAATCAAAGAGCGAGGGCTTCTTTCTAGAGCCGCCATTTTGCACCGAGAGAGACGTTCAACAATCATACAGGGAGAAATCCATTGTAGAAGAAGAAGAGAGACCAATTTCTCCACCCACAGGAGCAGGAGAGAGACCAGAATGCAATGCAGCAGAGAGACAGGGTTGAGTGTTTTGAGTAAGGAGCACGACTCTCACTTCATCTGTACTGGAAAAACTCTCTTGCTCTAACTATCTCTCTCTCCACCTACATGTTTAACCCACAGCTGAACGCGACAAGTTCAGGCCCGTCCTCTGGGGGTTGTTGAAAGGCATTCTGGGAAACGTACGTGACTGCAGTAGAAGCAGGCGAGGCAGGTGGAGGGAAAGTGGGTTCACCAAGAAAGTAAATTACAACACTGGGAGGATTTCTCCTTTAAATGTCAGCAGAAACCAGGAGTCGCAGCCTGATAAAACCCCAGCAGGCCCTGAGCTGATGCTCCGCTGTCTTTTGTGTATGCGCTTCGCGTCGGGCCCGGCATCCCAGCATGCCGTGCGCCCCGTCAAGGCTGGAGCTCCGCAGCCCGCCGGGGGGGAATAAAATGCCGCGTGGCCTGTCGCTTTGTGTATCCGCTAGTGGGTCAACAGAGACGAGACGGCATCTCCAGGCTCGCTGACAGCAGCCACACACACACACACACACACACACACACACACACACACACCCTATCTGTCCGAGTCTCATGGGAAAAGGCAGAATTTTCCGCCTGTTGTAGCTTTCATATCATCTGATAAGCAGAGAGACATTATGCAGGTCTGGAAAATCTGCAAGTGTGGAACGGGAATTTTATTACTCCCATGGGGCCGGATTCACAAAACCCTCTTAGGACAACATATCTTAAGTGTATAAGTTAAAAATAGTTGTTATTCATCAAAATATAATAAGAAAAGAGTATTTTCTTCATTTTCTTCAATTTCTTATTTTGCTTCCTAAGAAAAAAACTTACAAATGTCAAGTCAAATTTTATTTATACAACACAATTCATTCCAGGACACATTGCTTTATAGACAAGAAAGAGAGATTGAATAGCAAGACAATGAGAGCATGTAAATACATGTACACAAATACATGCAAACAACATATTTGCATGTACTGCAAACATACAGTACATGCATATTGTACATGTACACACATACAGTTTATACATGCGTACACACAAATACACAATACACACACACAAAGACAAATAAATTAGATTTCTGAGAACGAAGTTCTCAAATTTGTTCTTAATTTTTTTCATTCCTTTATGAAAACCTTCAACTTGTCTTATAATTGTTGCAGTGAAAAGGTAAGCCTCTAAATTCATTCACTTAAACACACATTTTAGACCAGTGGTTCTCAACGTGGGGTCTGGGGACCACCAGGGGTCCTTGAGGGGGTTCCAGGGGGTCCCCAGCAAACTGATGAATTGTTAAACTTCACCATTATTTAATTTATAAGAAGTTAATACAATTAGAGAATGTAGAAGAATGACTGTTTTGATCATAGTTTCTCTGTTATCTCTCCACCTACAATACAGATAGTCATGGGATTCTGGACAAAATCATATCTGACAATAAAAATATTCTCAGATTTGAGTCAATCTTACATTCTAAGCTGAACATTTTATTGTTAAACTTAGATTGTCCCTATTTTTATTTGGTGCCTGTCTCACGTCTCATGAAAAGAAGCATAAACCATAAATACAGTCACTCCAATATGTAAGAAACCAATATAAGTTCGTAAGAGATGAGACAAATCTTAAGAAAATATTGGGGAACTCGCTAAAATTTCTTCCCACGTAACTAAATATCTATCTTAAGTCTTTTGTGAACCCAGCCTCAGGTTCTGAACTGTTTGGGAACTTCACAGTGTGGAAGTTTGGAAAAAAAATACTCTGCTCTGTCCTAAATACACATACGATCACGCATTGTAGATGTAGAGATTCTGCTATTTCACAAATGATGATCTTTTGTAATCTTCAGCTGTAGAGTGATACAGACTTTTTGGTTTGGTCGATCTAACATCGACCGAAACACACAGAACCAATCAACCAGTTCAGGATAAAGTCTGGGCTTGTGAAAGAGCCTGTGTGGAGAAAGGTGCTGTGTGTGTTAATGAGACAGACGGTGTGTGTTCAGTTGTCTATTGATCCCTCTGGTAGCAGAGCAGCAACCTGACACCGGTCTAACCTGGAAATCCATCCACTCAGCCTGTCTCTCTCCTGTCCGTCACCCTGAAAAACACACCGACTCTTTTCATTGAAAGACATAAGAGATATGGGAAGTGAAGCTGCCACACAAACACTGAATTCAAACGCTAAAAATGACTGGAAGGTTGCCGGTTTGAATCCAAAAAGCAAGTGGGAAAATGTGAGCAGGGAAAGTGAACGAGACCTGCTGAAACATAAGGAATCGCCACACTCTTGTAGCCTCGATGGGGAAAAAATTACGCTTTGTTAAATGCATAAAAACCAAAGTTTCAGTGAGCTCGTCTCATTGAAATATGCAAATATGATTGAGGATAGTTTGATGCAACAAAGCGGCCTTCCCTGCTTGTTAAAAATAGTCCAATCTGCACGAAAACTCCCACAAAGCTTTGACAAAGACAATGTCAAAACACGTCAGTTTTAAACAGTAACAGTACGGTTGAGGATGCTCTTCTTTGCAGTTGGGTCTACTGGTGTGTGTTCCCTCTTTCATATATCAATATGAGCCAATGGTATCCAGTCTGAGCTGCACTGATGAAGACGTTTTCATTGAATTGTTTGGTTTTTATGCTGTGAATTAAATCATATTTGCAATCTAGGCTCTGTGGCGACTCCTTAAAACTGAGAGAATCCACGAGTGTGTTTTCACTATCGCAGTCGGCCCATACAGGCGTTTCTCATATGCAGAATGAATAGTGATGGCCCACCAAGAATAGATTCCCCAAACTGATGAAAAAGCATATTCACTGCCTACTGTGTTGCATTTATGTGCAGAAAATGGCGGCATCAGTGACGTCTTCCCATATCCTTCTGATTTCTAATGACACGGCCAGATGGGAATGGGTTTGAGCTGCTTTTCTTGCTCATGAGCACTTCAGCTGTTGATGGACACACAGATCAGTTGTATTCCTGTGTTGCCTTTACTTTTCCAAAGCTGATGTGTATATCCTGCCGCCTCCAGTCTGCCGTCATCACCGAACAACCTAAGAACCTGTAGGAGACGGCGTATTCATGTCAGGTTTCTCTCACAGGCTTTCTCACTCTGGCTTTTGTAATGATGATACTGGCACTTATGGGACTCGAGCTAATTAGTTCAAGAAGTCTTGCGGTGCGCCTCGACCCTGAGGCTTATTACAGCCAGATGCACTGTTTGAAACATTACATCCTTTGCACGCCGGAGTATTGTAGGTGACAGGTGCAGAGAAGAAGAATAGGCAGCCTGCAGTAAATGAGAGAAGAGTCAAAAACAAACTCATAGTCGTAGTTAAAATATTTGATTGAAAACAAGCAATTTTGGTCTTGATACACCTGAGAATGGAGATGTAAACAGAGGCAATCAACCGGTAAAGGAAATGGAGACGCTTTCCCACAAGGCAACACAGCCCAATGTGATATTTTAGGCTGGTTGCAGATGTCCATGCAGTGGTGTTTGGTGTGAAGAATTTGACTAGCTCAGCCAGCAAACCACTGCAGAGGCTGAGGCTTTGTTTTCTCCATAAACATGTTCAGTTTTCTGTCTGTACAGAAATTGTCTTGGTGTGTTTTTTTTATTCAGGTAGCATGTACAGAATGTGCAGATTTGGAAATGTGCAGTACTTATGCAAACCATAGCAAAACTGTTTTTGTGGATGCAGGATGTTTGAGTTTTATGCTCCAATGAGCTTTGTTTTCAAGTAGTATAATATATCGTTACTGAACCAAAACTGTGCCTCATCCCCTTGGATGTTCTCATAATCACCTTTACCCCATCTTTTCCAATTGAGGGCCTTTAGGTGACATTATGCGGAGTCATTCCTATGTTCCCAGGGTCCTATGTTCCCCTGTTCTAGATATGTGCTCTCCCAGGGTCCTATGTTCCCAGGTACCTATGTTCCCAGGGTCCTATGTTCCCAGGTACCTATGTTCCCAAGGTCCTATGTTCCCCAGCTCTATATAGCACATAATGGGAACCTGACCCTGCTTAATATGGTTAGTTAGGGTTAGGGTAAGGGGTTAGGGTTAGGGGTTAGGGTTAAACATAGGACCCTGGGACAGCACATATGTAGAACTGGGGAACATAGGACCCTGGGAACATAGATACGCTCCCCATTATGCACCCTCTGGCGGCCATATTGGAGGTCCACAGCTCTTGGGAAACAATGGCTGTGAATGACTGATTGCGTGTCTAAATGTATAACTTGGCCGTCTCAGCAGACAGGGTTAATTTCTGTGCTCTTTTTGGCTGGGAACTGGCTGTTACATCCAGTTGATTTTCTGTTTAGATAATGTCAGCTTGTTAGCTAGCTAACCATAGTATCTTGTCAGCTAACCAACACATCTGATTAGCACACTAGCTAACATATCTAGTAGAAGCTAGTGTTAGTTGTGGCTATAGCTGTCACAATTTAACATGCTGGCTAGTTAGCTAGCTAACAGTTTGTTCAGGTTAACTGAGCTGACTCTTCTCAAGCTACAACTCAGAGTGTTTTGGAGTAGAGACTAGGGCTAAAGACAAGACAGTTTACTGTGTCACAGTAACCTACATTTGGAAACAAATCCACCTTATCACACTATTCACTTTTACTGAGAACGCAATCTCAGAACCCATCATCTATCGGTCTGACGATGATTAGACTCTGGGGGGCGACGGCCAATATTTCAGGGTTTCCGGTGTAGCCAGCGGACATCCGGGCCAAGACTTCCTCTTCCGTGCGCCAGTCATTGTTTACAGTTTGATTAGCAACTTGAGATGCGAGAGTCGAACGTTTCTCCACACAATACACAAACATCGATGGTGTTTTAGGTCCAGACGACATTTCGGCTAATCTCTATAAACAGATATCTGCATATGAGACGTCGTCTCTCAACTCCAACTCCATTCTTGCGCCTCAAGTTGCTAATCAGACTGTAAACAATGACCAGCGCACGGAGAGGAAGTCTTGGCCCGGATGTCCGCTGGCTACACCGGAAACCCCGAAATATTGGCCGACGCCCCAAGAGTCTAATCATCGCCAGACCGATAGACAATGGGTTCCGAGATTGCTGAGAATGTTACTGAATGGATCTACAGCCACACCACAACAAGCTTTTTCAGCTAGCTCTCCAGTTTGTTATACAGTATGATGGCACCAGACATAGTTGCTAGGAAAGAGGTAATGTTGTGGCGAGGCCTCTATTCATTGTCTAAGGAGCAGACTGAAGACATCACACAGTATTAATACTTTAGTTGCCTCGGGAGAGAGCTGTTTGTCCACAAATATCGATTTGACTGTAGGAATAGCACATGAACTCACAGTTGTGACTCGTGTAGCTTCATCGGGGCGTTTCTTGGCGACCAGCCCGCTTTCTGATAGGTGGTTATCAGCCCGAGGACGCTTCATTATTTACGGCGGCTGAGGCAATTAAGCTGGAAATAACTGTGTTGATGGGAGTGCGTGATAGCAGCTCCTCATGTTGGAAACACTCTGAGCTCCATTGATCCTCCTGCTGGGTGAACACATGGGCCGCATTGTTATTGGAGCTGGCATGTAAGGGCAAGTGGAGATCATGGGTTATTAAAGCACGTGCATATCTGTGTGTATACTGTGTCTGTGTGAGTGTGTGTGTGTGTACTGTAGACAATAGAAGTGTGTGTGCATCTGTTAAAGTGTTGTCATCCCCTCCTACACTTCTCTCTCTCACACACACACACACACACAAGCAGACGGCGGTCAATATTTGCTTTGTTAAAATGCTTTTCCCCCAGTGGATTATGGGCCAGGTATCATAATGATGGTTGTATTTATTGTTTGTTCCTGACACTTCATGTGAACAAAAGACATAATTCATACACATGTAAACAGATTACAGCCTCCATTATAATTATTGTGGTAACTGTGATGCTCTTGAGGTTCCTATTACAGTCACTGATGGGTGGTGACATTGCGAAACTGAAATGCCACTCCTTTCTTAACTCGCATTAGCCAATTTCTTAACTCGTGACACTTTTCATTCATTTCTTTGCTGTTGTAGTCGGTCCTGTTAGTTCTCAATGTTGTGTCGCTTTGGTTATTGCATTTTCTCCGCATTTAATGTAATGAATTTTATCTTTTTGTGAGCGGATTTCGTTTCCCTTCCCATGATGTTGCTGTCATTTTCAGGCCTGTGACCCTGTACGTCCACAGAGAGGTGAGCTGTGACCCCTAACTTTTTTTAACCTAGTTTTTGGTTTCATTTTTAGCCTTTCACTTGGTTAATTATTACAGGAAGCCTATAGCGGCTGAATGTTATTTATGTGCCAAGAAGAAGAATTGATCAGATTTGAGGATTTTAGACATGATTATATGTGTTTTTTATCTTACACTTTTTTGTTGTTTTTCGGTAGAGATTCACTCAGGGGAAATCAGTGGCTTTCCCCTTTTTAATTTGTCAACCTGATGTGTCCAGCAGCAAGCCAATAGTCCTTAATAATATGCAATTTATTTAAAGCTGCACTAGGGAAGAGTTTTGTGTAGCAATACACCTGTTTTTTTCCTGTTATCAGACAGAATTGTCAACTCGTTCCACTCCATTTCCATCTTCAGTCTGACATTGCCTCCACTCTAACCGATTTCCGTGGGGGAGGGGGATTCGATTTTCCCTAACCAATCACTAGAGACCAACGTATCCGCCTGAATCTAACGTCATTTTAAATCGACACTGATGCGTAGCCATGACAACACCAGAGACGGTTCAGAAAGTATAGAGCATCTTTGACGACACGGAGCGAAGTAAGAACAAAGTACGACGACTTTTAATGGATTTAGAACAGCCTGGATAGCAGCGTCTATCTTGTCTATAGCGGCCGCCATTGTTGTTATTACTCCTCCTTGGTTCCGGCGCACAGCTTGACAACAGCTTGACAACGGCGTTACGGCCGAAATACATGGGACACGGACCCGGTGCGACACGTCTTCTGCAGAACGCCCGCAACAGAGTGCGTCCATTATAATCAACTGAAGCTGCTACACGGCCCTCAAACAGGTAAAAACTCCATAGAACTGTGTAAAAAACGAGTACAATCTGTTTAAAAATGATTAAAATAAATACCTCATTGTACCAGAGGCAATGTGACGCAGCAGAGCAACCCTGTGGGTGTTTTTACATTGCACATTAAAATAAATCAATCAAATCAATGTGTATCCATGATCCTGTAGTTAAAACGATCTAGTTAATTAATTCAGTACCAGTAAATATCGCCTACACTTCCAAACCCTGCATAACCAACTGCATTATCACTTGGCAAAACTCAAAAAACAGTGAAACCGATCATCTATGTGGCACGCAACCACACGATACAAAGATGGAGTCTGTGTAGCAGGTAAAAAACCCCGCTCCGCCTCGCCTACGTGACGCGTCGCGTCCGTGTCCCATGTATTTCGGTACGGTCACTTCTCTGACCACAGAAAGTGAGCGAATCCAAACTTCAGAGTGAAATCCAAACCGTCTCCTAACCAGCAGCAGAGAAAGCTGGACTCACCAGCGTTAGATCTTCTCCTCTCTCGTCTCTTTGGTTTAAAGCATCACAGACCGGCTGGTTGGTGAACATGAGCGAGCTGTGTGACGTTCACTGACCTCACTGCACTGGATTTCTGGGTATTGAAGTTCAGCATTTTTCAAACGGGTACCGGGAGCCGCCAACGCGCTGAAGTTGATTAGTAGAAATAGGATTGATACTCGTCAGCGGCGGACTGGGGGTGTTCAGTGGAGAAGCGAGGGCTTAAGACGGTGTGAAAAACAGAAGCCTTTGTTGCATGGGGGCGGCTACGGTTACGTAAGAATGACTCGTCCTCTGAGAGGAGGCAAACAATGGCGTTCACCACTCCGAGGACCTGCAACGTGCCGCCACAAGCCAAAAAATACCTGGAATGAAGAGACGGAGGAAGGAGATGAGGGGGAAGAGGGAACGTGTGATATCCCCCGGGGCTGATGAGATGATTGGCAGCGTGGAAGTGGGATTTGTCATGGCGTGTGTGACTTCCATGAATGTGTTTTCCTCTGTATTTTGGAAAATGTTGCAGCATGAATGTGAGGTTAACACGTGTTTTTTTTTTGGGGGGGGGGGGGGTTTCCACCACAGAACAGATGTACTGTATGGCGTTTTGGTTTGAAACCTTGCTGTCACTCGTTAGGGAATATTTTCCACATCTTCGGACGTTTGCCGACAAAATTGTGGCATTTTAGATGATCTAGTCATCTGCGTTTTTTGAAATCGTACCTTTTTTTTTTTCCCTCCTCTTTGTTGCATTTTTGAACCACACAAGTCACGGTTTACAGAAAGAGGAGGAGAGGGGAATCAGGGAGTGAGACATCCGGAAAGAAATAAGAAAAGGGAGGTGATGCTGGGAGAAAGTAAACCTGACATATCGGTTTGACAAAATCCTTCTGCACAATTAGGATGTGAACTGTGACTCACATGGCCTTTTCTACAGAACTTCAGAAACACTCTGCAGCCAAGAGGGAATGAGATGCTAATGCTCATAATTTGCTCAGTTTGAGCAAAATTAAAGATTTTTTTCTGAGATGCAACTTAAATTGCAGGCCTGGGATTCCACACAGCGCTGTAATATCTTGTTATTAGTTTGTCTGAAACACGTTTTCCTCTGAAGAAAAAAAGCAGCCTGTTGGGATTTTGAAATTGCAGCAGTCAGTGATTTTAATATTTCTGGTGTTCGACTGATTGTGCAGTCTTAGAGGTGATGCAGTAAGAGTGTGTGTGTGTGTGTGTGTGTGTGTGTGTGTGTGGCCTGTGAGATTAATCCAGGCCTTGACCGACCGCCCTTGCCTCCGGCCGCACAATATTCAGCCAAAATCTCATTATCTTTGTATCTGTGGGCCACGCAGGATCCGAGGATTAGCAACGCCGCTCCGACCTACCAGAGACTCCACTCAAGTGATCAGCGGCAGGACGATTAAACGCCGACAGAGCTTTTCTCCTCGATCCCCGTTTAAGTAAAAAAAAAATAAACGACTCGGTGTGTGAATGAAGAGATGAAAACAAAAACAATCCCCACAGGCTGGAATATGATTTTTTTTTAACCCCGTACCTGTTTTGACTTACCAATACTATACTATTTGACAATACCAATTAGGGTTGCAAAGGGGTGGAAAATTTCCGGTAAATTTCCAGAAAGTTTCCGGTAAATTTCCATGGGAAGTTAAGCTGGGGAATTTTGGAAATATTCCAAATTGGAAACTTTCCATGGGAATTATGGGAATTTATGGGAATTAATGGGAATTTATGGGAATTAACTGGGAATTGAGGGTAATTTAATGGAAAGGTATCATATCCAAGCATAAATATTTGTTTTGTTATAAGCAGACATCCATCCAAAATAATACAATTAAAACAGATTTATTTGTAAGTAGAACTTTATCAAGTGTTAAATATTTTATTGAACAATCAATTCTTTCATTGAAGAACAAAAACATGAATGTTGAGTTGCATGTAGGGGGCGTGGTCTCAATAGCCCTGCAGTAAGCAGTGTGCTATGTGTGCATGTGATTGAGGAATAGCATAGATATTCAACTGTACTTGCATGATATCTGGTTGTTTTAGTCAGGATTATGCTAAAATATATTTTCGCCAACTATATTTAAGTTCCCTATTAAGAGCATACCTTCAATTTAGTAAATTCCTGGTTTATTCCCGTTTATTCCCATAAATTCCCGTTAATTCCCATAAATTCCCGTTAATTCCCATGGAAAGTTTCCAACTTTGAAAATTCCAGGAATTTTGCAACCCTAATACCAATACTAACTTCATAAATCAATATAACCATCAAGAAATGTGTCACCGCTCCTGCCTTGGACAGCTTTGTTGCAGCTTTTCCACATGGGCTTTTATGTCTTTCTGTTCTTTGTCGGCTCTGTAAGCGAAATATAATATATATGAAGTAGTTTGATGTTTTGTCGAGCAGTTCAGGTGGACTGGGATCCAGTTTTCAGCTGTTTGAGTCCGGACTGACGCTCTGTCTAGTCCAAACCTCCTCCTTCTTCTTCTTCTTCTTCTCTTAACTATTCCAATCCGCATGTTTACGCCCCCTGGAGGCGACGATGAAAAGGAAAGCATTTGTGAAAGTACTGAATGTTTATAATGATAAACAATGATAATAACTGGGCCATAATCCAACACTTGCACATGACATGACAGTTTTTCCACTTCTCACTCACTGGAATCCATATATAGCAGAGTATAGAGACTGACACTGTTTTGTCCTAGATTAGCTGGAGAGTATAGCCTACTCACTTATTATTGGCAAAATATCAGCATTTTATGGAGCCCCTAAAGTCCCGAAAGGTGATATTTTTTTTATCTTGTGCACAAGTTAATTATCTTGTGGGAAGATAATAACTTGTTCCCACAAGATAATTAACTTGTGCGCACAAGATAAAAAAAATATCACTTTTCAGGACTTTAGGGGCTCCGTAGCATTTGATTCATAAATTATTTGATAATAATATGATTAATAGATAATTATGATTAAAAGTCATGCTCATAAAAAAAAACGAGCCATAATCTAACAGTTGCACATGAACTGAAAGTCACAAAACAGTAAACATGTGACAGCTCTTTTATGTTTTATGGACAACTGGTTTTCCAATTATTTTGGCCAATGAGTAGCCTATATACAAGTGTATATGTGTGCTATATAAGTGTATAAATATATGTAAACAAAAAGTTATAAAATATATAAATTACACTGCATGCCATTTTGTGGATGCTTTTATCCAAAGCGCCTCGCTCTGTCCATTGAACTCCAGTCTGAGCTCTTTTCCTTCCCGATGAATGAAACCGCCGCAGCTGATTCAGGCTCAGCCGAGGAGTCGGGCAGCCGAGACTCCTGGGAAACGGTGAATGAGGCATTATGGGAATCCGCCTCCTCACATCCTGAGAGACACGGGGAAGATAGCAGCTCCTGTGTGCATGCCGGCTGCAGCGGATATGGTTTTATCTAGCTGGAGCTATTTGAGGTGTACCTGCTTTATCTGGCCAGGCCGTTTGTATTTTAAGACAAAACTGCTGTACGCATTTAGACTAGAAATGATATTTCCCACAATGCTTTGCACACTATTAACACAAAAAAGCAAATTTTCTCATGTGATACTAATTTAGTACTGGTCAGATACTGAGTTTTGATCTGATCCATCACCTCATATACTTATTTAGACCAAAATGATTAAGATGAAAACCATTTTTTTCTCTGTTAATGAGATCTAACATCACTCCTTGCCTGAAAAAAGCAGAGAATAATTTCACTTTGCTTTGATTTTTGAAGTTAGATGTGACTTTCAGAATTGTATTAGGAAAATGCTCTTTTAGCCTGGTATTGGACATTAGAAGAGCTACTGTACAGTATATTATGGAACGATTTACCGGTTAATCATTCCGTTTTTCTACCTAGACCTCTTCCGCTTCAGGTTTGACTGAACTGAGGCGTTTCCCAAAATACTAATCAAGTCACTATTTGCCTTTCTTTCTATTGTTGTGTCTCGTTGTCTTCCATGCTAACGCTGCTCAGCCAGACTACCAAAATTACGACAACCGTCTCAGGTGAATGACGGAAGATTTACTTATTGTCACGGAAACGCTGACAAAATCTGATTTGAGCGTTCAGATACAAGGTGGATGTAGATCGGATTGCTTCAGGATGTGATTTTGTAGCACACGTCCATTTGATACAGGTAGGAATCGAAAAAGAATGCGACTCTTTACAGCTTTTTACTGCTAATACTGATTAGAAAACATCAGATCTTGGGACACTTTCAGCTGCAGTGTGAACGTAGCTGTCCACCTTTTCTCAAATCTTCCATTTGTCAGATTCTCTTTTTTAAACTTTGGGCTAACCCTTCACACATTCCTCTACTGTTGCTCCACTGGATGCTGCAGTAGTTTGTCCAGAGGCGACCTGCGAGCGTTCGGGGCCGTCCTCGTCCTCTCTGCAGTCTGCCAGAGGGGGGGGGGGGGGGGACAAAGGGCAACACTGACAGACACAGACAAAGAGCTCAGTGTGCTTCCTCCTCCTCCTCCTCTCTATCTATCTGGGATCCCCCCCCTCTCCCCTGTCTCACCATGAGGAGATTCTCCACATTCTGGCCAATCAGTGGAAACAGCCTCCGCTAACGACAGCAGCCACACGTGGTTTTTTTTATAATCGGAGCGCCATTCACTGGAGGCCTTATATAACGGTTTGCTCAATAAGTGTCTGAGGAGGTGTGAGAACGCCGGAGCCTCTTGGCACCGGCGGTCGTGCCTGATCTCTCCGCAGGCTGCGTCTGTTTGTGGGTGAGTGTGGACCAGAAAACCCTGCAAATACCATCCATCTGAACGAGTGATGTAGCCTTGTTTTCCTTCTTTAAACCTGATTTTTTTTTGTCAACAAATCAGTCCAGAAGGAGGCTTGATTCAAGACGATGTCACTTGAATGAAGGGAATTCTTAGAAAGAAATTAGGTGTTTTTGTTCTCGCTCATTTTGAAAATGATTGGGAATATTCATCTGAACAAGTGGTATACTCTTTGTTTTTGTTCTTTAAACCTGATCTTTTCTTAAAATAAGTCAGAAAATCAGTCTAGAAGGGTGAGATTGTGTCCCCAGTTTCACCTGTTTCAGGAAATCATCAATAATTGTGCTTGATTCAAGATGATGTCACTTGACTGAAGGAAATTCTTGAGTTTTCTTGGAAATAAATAATCTCACTTCACAATTTTGAAAATGATTGGGAATATTCATCCGAACAAGTGATATAATCTTGTTTTCGTTCTTTAAAACCTAAATCTTAAAAACAAGTCACAGAATGGTGAGATAGTGTCACTTGTTTTCAATCCAGTTTCACCTATTTTAGGAAATTTCTAGAAAACATCCTGTAATAAGGCAGATCATGCTTCATTAAAGATAGTGCCACTTGACTGAAGGAAATTCTTGAAGCTGAGCTGCATCTGATTTTTTTTCTCACTCATTATTAGAATGATTGGGAATATTCATCTGAACAAGTCATAATCTTGTTTTCGTTCTTTAAATCTGATTTTTCTCAGGATAAGTAAGAAAATCATCCTGAAATAAGCCTCGATTCAACATGATGTCACTTGAAGGAAATTCTTAAATCAAGCCGAGCTGCGTTGGAAAAAGAAATAATCTCACTCCATCTTTTTTTTTTTTCTCACTCATTTTGAGAATGACTGGGATTTACAGCTGAACCCGAACTGAAATAACGGCGTTTGCAGTGTACAAACATTTTGTCAGCGCTGAGTCATCGCTGCAGCGCTCGCGGTCAGTCGGCTCGCCTCTGTGTGGAGAAAGGTCATTTTGGAAAAGTCTGTTCGGAGCGGAGGCCGTCGCCTGCTGGACTGCAACTAACCCCTTAATAATAATATCACCCACGCTTCTCACAAATCCACAAATCTCCCTCTCAAGCCGCTACATATCGGCCTCGGTACTCAGAAACTGACGCTCTTATCCAGAGTATCTTGCAGGTCAGCAGGCTGAGTATCTGATTCACAAACAGCAAAACCCAAAAACACTTCTATGCCTCTAATATAAAGGTCAACATTCACACTAAACGATACATTTTTCTTTCACACTTTTTCCTGATGCTCTCGTGCAGGTTTCATGGCTGTTGTGGGGGATTGAACCTGTGAACCTGGTTGTACAACAGTCTCTCTAAACATTATGACACTCTGCTTTTCCCTTCAATCCGGATATGAATAAGTGAGCTGAACCAATGAACCCCCCCCAGTAATGTTTTTGCCAGTTTCTTCTCACCAGGCTAAACTGACAAGAAGAGAAATTGGAAAATGAGTAAACGAATGTCATTTAGTCTCAAAAACAAGTCAGAAATTCCAGCTTCCTACAAGGAAAACTGCAACGAAACGGCCGTTCAAGTGGAAATAACAAATAGGAAACTCGGACAACATGGCAGCTGTAAATGCTGTAAACACTACACAGCATCACTTTAACATGTTTATAATCCTCAAAATACACTTAAGTTCGATTTTCAGCATTTGTGAACTTAAATCTATCCAACACCTGTCTCGTAAATACTGTAGTTATAACTTTGAACTGTAAAGTTACACTTACTCTACGCTAATTCTCTCTGCTAACTAGCTACCGATATCGTTGACAACGTTAGCTGTTGCATGGGGAGCTGGATTTTACGTCAAAGTCAAAGAAAATCTAAATACACTTAAGATCAATTTTCAGCATCACATGACCTTAAATCCATCAAAACACTTATGTGGTAAATGGCTAAACATCAAATTTAAATGTACTCTTGCACTTACGGTTGCTAGCATTACATGCTAACTAGCTAGCTAATGGTGTCAAATATCACTGGCATAACTTTAGCTGCTGCATGGGGAACAGGATTTTACGTAAAAATGTGATGCTGAACTTAAGTGTATTTAGATTTACATGTAGGTCATTACATTACAGCCAAGTCAGAAAAACCAGGGGAGAAACATGGACGCCTACAAGATTTTCTTTGACTTATGCTTAATGTTTTAGCATTTCAAACAGGAACGAAACCTTGCGGGCGTCCATGTTTCTCCCCTGGTTTTTCTGACCCACCATCAGCTTTGAATTTCCCGACTTCTGACTTTGAATGCAGCGCAGCGTTCCTCCTCCATCTTGTTTTCAACATCATGTCGCCGTTTCCACTGATAGCAGCCTGTTGCCCCCTGGACGGATCTGACCTGCCTCTCATCAGAGAGTCTGTCTGGGACACGTGACGCCCTGTGTGCTGTTGACACACACACACACACACACACACTTACACACACACACACACATATACAAACACGCATACATCATGGTCTGCCTGCCAGCGGCTGAAGACCGTCACGTTTCCACAGCAATCCCAGCCGGTATTGATTGACATGTGCAAAAAGGATGGCGGTTGGCGTGCCAGGTTATCGGCGGGGCGATCGACGACCACCTCTCTCTCTCTCTCTCTCTCGCGGCACATGCCTGTCACATGTGAACCTATCACGTCTCCGCCGCTCTCTCATCTGACGTCTTTTCCGCCGTGAATGGCGTGACGCCGGCAGATAAACAGGAACCGGGTTTTAAGCTCGTCATACTCTTTTCATATCTCATGAATAGGCCTCGCTTTTGGCGGTTCTCCCACCAGCCTGGAGCCTTGGAAGGCTACAGAGAGAGAGAGAGAGAGGAGAGAGAAAGAGAAGAGAGAGAGAGAGAGAGAGAGAGCTACCTCTGCGTCACGTACTTGCGCTTGTTTTTTCTCGTCACGTCTGTTAAAGTGTCGGCATTTGGACACCGCGGATAGAGCGGAGAAGGCGAGAGACCGGGATGAGGAGTAAACATGCCGGGCCTCCTGCAGCGGATTTCTCAGGTCAGTGGAGGAGAGAGAGAGAGAGAGGGAGAGGAAGAGAGAGGAAGAGTGGGGATTTGGCAGAAAAAGTCTGCTTGGACTTCAGCCACTGACAGAAAGATCAGGTTGTTGTGTTTTGTCGCCAACTCTTGCGATAAAGACGGGAATTGCGAGACGTGAGGAAGACACGACTTGTTCTTCTTTGCTTAAAAAATGGTTAAAAAATTGTATGGTAGAGACAAAATGAGACGCTAATGCTTATGGGACTTAATCAGTTTGGACAAAATGAAATATTCTCTCCAATATTAGGGCTGCAACTAACGATTATTTTCATTGTTGATTAATCTGTCGATTATTTTCTCGATTAATCGATTAGTTGTTTGGTCTATAAAATGTCAGAAAATGGTGAAAAATGTGGATCAGTGTTTCCCAAAGCCCAAGATGACGTCCTCAAATGTCTTGTTTTGTCCACAACCCAAAGATATTCAGTTTACTGTCATAGAGGAGTAAAGAAACCAGAAAATATTCACATTTAAGAAGCTGGAATCAGAGAATTTTGACTTATTTTTCTTAAAAAAGTACTCAAACCGATTAATCGATTATCAAAATAGTTGGCGATTAATTGAATAGTTGACAACTAATCGATTAATCGTTGCAGCTCTATCCAACATGCAACTTGATTTGTTGAGTCTGCATAACTTGTTTAGAAAGCGACCTTTTAAAACCACACTTTTGCGGAATTAGTCAATATTTCGATATTTTCTTTCCTCATAATTGTGCATCCCACCAGTTTAGAGACGGGACGTTTTGAAACACGGGGGGGGGGGGGGGGGGGGGGTTTGTTCGTCTCTGTCTCTTGTCGACGAGCCGTGAGAATCGTTGCCAATGCAGAAGGCATTTGGAAGGGGGCTGAAGTGCAGTGAGTAATGCTTTATGAGGCAGTTACGTAACACGGCATGGTGGGAAGGCCAGTGGCATTGTTTTTTTTTCTTTTTTCATTTTCTCTCCTTTCTCCTCTCTCCTCGTTTGACTTTCCCCCCCCCTTCTGATTTTTTTTTAACACTTCACCTCTCAGCCGCCCTCGTCCCTCAAACCGTCGTTCCTCAAAGTTAAGAGAGGCGTTAAAAGAACCTGGTGACATTTTTACTGCCTCGCAGGAGGGTTCAGAAATTAAAAGCGCAGGAACATGCTGTAGGGCGAGAGAGGAACCGTCCTGAAGCCAAAATGTTTGTTTCTGAGAGCCACATGTCCTTGAGCAAGACACCGAACCCTTACCTGCCATCTCATCTGGATAAATACCTAAAATACCAAAGTTTGTTGATGAAAATTGAGGGTTTATGTGTAATTACAGAGTGTCTGCAGGTCATAAAATGTCTCATATTATCTAAATTCAAGGCTTTTTTTAAAGGTATTGATCAGTTCTCAGTTGTCGAGGTCTTGAGAATTTTGCGGTTTCTTGGTTTTCCATTGACAAATAGTTGAAACATTGAAATATACTGTAACAGGCCTTACACTTGTTTTCATTTTCATGTTTATTGTGTTTGCAAAATTGGTTTTATATGTAATTTTAAAGGGCCTTAAACCTCTTACACCTCCCCTTACAGGATTTCTGGGTACTGAAGTCCAGATATTCAAACCTCTCCCTGCCATTTTGGAGTTGCCAATGTGCAAAGTTGCCCGGTGCAGCTTTAAATATCATAGGATCAATTTTGCAGACTGTATTGACGGTCACATGATAGATAACTGGACCGTATTGATTGGACTGTTGGTGTGTCCGTGCATCTCGTTGAACTGTCCGAACACTGAACTCCCCCCTGCTCCTCTGGATAACGGCATCAGCAAAAAAAAATGCCCTAAAACGTAAACATGGCCGACGGACTGTTCCCTCTCGTCAGATTGGGACGAAGTGAAAGAAGAACTCTGCGCCGTGAGGCCCGAGGCAGGAGAGTGAGAGACCGACCGGTTTGTGCAACTAGATCACAGCTTGTAGTGACACATCGGGGTTTGAGTCGGAGAGGAGTAGCTCACACCGATGACTCAATTGGATCAGGCAATCTGCTAATGCGTTTACATCTCATGCCCTTCTATGGATGCATAAAGCTAAGTCAAATATTAATGCAAAATCTGAAAATGAAAACGCCCACAATACTTTAGTTTTCCTCTTCTGTATGCATAATTTGGCTCGTAATGAAGAACCCGTGAGTACGTTCTCTGATGGGGAACGCAAAGGCCGGTTCACATTTCATTTTCACAGACTCGCCGCCGCGCTTTACGGTTAACGACACATAACGCATAATTTGCATTTAAGATGTGAGTTGGCAGATATTTGGAGCATTTGAGTGGGTTTGTGTGTCAGTATTCGAGAAAATCAGGTTTATAATTGGAGAGAGAATAAATCATAGAGAGGATCAGACACTCCTCACCAGTTTTAGGCTCTTATCTGTCGCTCTTATCCAGAGTGAATAACAGTGAGCAGGCAGAGGGTTCAGCGTCTTGCTCAAAGGCACTTAGACAGGACAGACATCGGCTTTTGCAGGGTTTTGAACCTCTGACTCACTCATACACAGAGTCAAACAGTCATAAATGCAGTCTTACATCGAGTGTACGCATACAAAAATTAGGCTGTACACACTTTTCTGACAGATTGATTATTTGTTTTTAGCTTTTATACATCCAGAGAAAGTAAACTGAGCATGTATGCTGGTTTGGAAATCAATACCACGATTATTTCAATATCAATATACGGTATATATATCACAATATGGTTTATGTTTGCAAAATCACGTTAAATGATCAAATGGATGTTCGTTGCACTGAACTGCATGCTAATATAAACTGTGATGTCAAGACATTTTCAGCTAATACACAGATTTTTCATGCCTCATTTTGTCAGAGTTTTTAAATACAATTAGCTTATCATCAATTTAGACAGCAGCGTTGTGTATCACACTATCACAATGTGATTCCACTGAAAGACGATAAACAATAATCTTGAAATTAATTGGTTGAAAATGTTTTATCGTCTCTGCAACTAGGGCTGCAACTAACGATTATTTTCATTGTCGATTAATCTGTCGATTATTTTCTCGATTAATCGATTAGTTGTTTGGTCTATAAAATGTCAGAAAATGGTGAAAAATGTGGATCAGTGTTTCCCAAAGCCCAAGATGACGTCCTCAAATGTCTTGTTTTGTCCACAACCCAAAGATATTCAGTTTACTGTCATAGAGGAGTAAAGAAACCAGAAAATATTCACATTTAAGAAGCTGGAATCAGAGAATTTTGACTTATTTTTCTTACAAAATTACTCAAACCGATTAATCGATTATCAAAATAGTTGGCGATTAATTTAATAGTTGACAACTAATCGATTAATAGTTGCAGCTCTATCCGCACCCCAAAAAATATAGTTATCGTTTTGTTTTTTGTTGTTATCGCCGTAGTGGGAACACAGACATTTTTATTTACTTAGAACGATTTCCATTTTTTAATAGTTGTAGTTATCTTTATAGTTATCGTGCTAGAGGTGAATTGTCTTTTTCTGTGTGTGTGTGTGTGTGTGTGTGTGTGTGTGTGTGTGTGTGTGTGTGTGGACAGCAGCCAGCCCCTGCTAGGTAGATAGTCAGCAGCACCACCACCTCCAGACAAACAGGCTGCCTGCCCTGTTACATCACCGCCGCTCTGCTGTGCCGGGTGGGGGAGGAGGGGAGGGGGGGAGGGAGAGGGTGGGGGGGGGGGGTTACAGGACGGATGACAGATTGCTGCGGGGATGCTGTCGTCATGACGGCGGCGGATGCGGGCTCCTATAGTCCTCGACGCTGGTCTTGGTGTCAGCGATCCGGCCCTCGTTCCTTCACTGTTACTCACCCTCGCACAGGCTTTTGGCGTCAGTCACGACTGACACACACACACACACACACACACACACACACAGTCATGTTGTTGAGGCGTGCTGTTTTTCGTGCTGCTAAAATCTGTTGCGTGACACAACAGTTGAGGCACTAGTGGCATTTCGCAGATGGCAGATCGTGTTAAGTTTTTTTTTGTGCTTTAACTTTTAATTAACCGTGGAAAGATGACTGCTCTTTTTTCACTTTCACACACTTCCACACTCTGAACCCTGAAGGAGTGGAGAGCGTTACTTTTTAACACTTTTCCACACCCACGTTTTTCCCAGCCGGTTGAGGGATTTGAACGCACCGCTTTCCAGTGTGCGCTCCTCAAACATGCATCAAACCACTGGAAGTTGTGTCGTGGTTTTCTAACTGTAGTGGTGAATTAAACGCTCACTTGTTTTAAAAATTAGATCTCCATAATTTGAAATAGTGTTAGAAAACTATTGATGTCACAAAGCTAAAAAAAGCAGGTATCTTATGTCTTTGATTGACAAAATTGTTACACTTTTACAGACTGGATCCTCTCTATTTTACACATATTGAAAGATGTTTTAATTTTTAGATTTATTATGATGTATAGGAATAGAAATATTCATACACACATACAGGTTTTGTAACTTGACTTTTACAGTGAGGAAGAGGAGACTGGGGCAAAGATCAGCTTTGTCATTGACTCAGGCACCTACACACACACACACACATTCACACACACACACACACACACTCAGACACTCTCGCCTGCCGCTTGGCTAAGAGCTGAACGTTCAACAAGATTAAATGAGTTTTGCTAAAGCCCAGGCTGAGTCTGACCCAGTCACACACACACACACACACACACACACACACAAACACACTCAACACACACACAAACACACTCAACACACATGCTCCCGATCCATATCATACACTCAGCTCAATGTTTAAATGTAGGCATGTAAAACGCAAACAAATGCATACACAATCAATATCCAATCACACACTCAAGCACTAAAACAAATGACCCTGTTTTTACACACACACACACACACACACACACACACTCTATGCAGTCGCCACAGCTGTTAGAAGCTCTCTCCCCTTTTAACTCCAGTCCAGGTTCCACTGTGCCAGTACCTCTAATGATCAGATACTGGGTAACTGGGTTAATGTGCAGTTCCTGTTGGTGTGAACTGGTTTAGCAGCAGACTGAGGACAGCAGAGTTCCCCTGACCTGTTTGACAAGGAGGATCGAGGGCAGAAACTTAACTCTGACCCTAATTACCCAACCCCAGACCCTATTTTCCCATCGTTTTCCACCCTACCGGTCGATTCTAAACAGAATCTCGTCAATTGCTTCATTGTAGAGCGACTTGAATCTTCTGCTTGTCTGCATGCAGCAAATGGATACCCCAATAAATTGACCCCAAAAGCACTCAAAGCCTCTTTTTCTACACGTCTTACTACATGCTAGTATTGTTTATATTTTCAGTGAGTCCTTGATCTTTAAGTATGTGTTTTGCACTACTTTACACAGCGGCCAGTATAGACATGCTGGCAAAACTGTATGAAGACTTTGGCTAATTTTCATTTACATCTTTTTACCGACATGTCTCATTACACACTGAGCAGTCAGTGTGTTGTAAAAGACAGGCTTTGAGTGGTTTTTTGGGGTTGATTTTTGGAGAGTCCATCAGCCCGTTAGGACTGTGTTGGAGAGCCGCAGCCAGGAAAACAACGTGTAAGAGGCTCTATAGGGAAGACATTGATTAGATTTCGGGCCGAATCGATCGGTATGATGGAAAAAGATGAGAAAACAGGGTCCAGGTTGAAAATGGACAGAGTTATAACAACATTTTAGCAGTTTAACAATATCGAATGAGGAGGTGACCTTGTGTGCATGTGTAAATATAGTGTATTTATGTGTGTATGAAGTCTTTCTCTTTCTAAAGTCACATTTGATGATCAGTTTTATTTCAAAACTCTGACAGCAACCTGCGATCGTTGATCCAGGACCAACCCCCCGCACCAACAAGCCTTTATACGTGGGATTAATGCAAGCAGACAAATATAGATACCCTGAACGCAGTGAACATATGGCCGGACAGACGTTGGCTGATGAGGTCACAGGGGTTCTGGCTTCTTATTGGCTGAACCCCCGGCGGAGACGGGTTCAGTCGGGGAGCGTCGAGCCGTCTGACCCTCTAACCTCCAACCAGGAGGCCGCGCCTCAGGGGATTAACACAGCTGGGTGTCCGGCAGCCACACACACACACACACACACACACACCTGGGAAAACTACACTGCAAAAATATGCATCATAAACAAGTCATTTAGTCTTAAAATCTTTGGTTAAAACAAGTGAAAAAAGTGAGAGAATTTCACTAATTTGAATAATTTTCTTGATATTAGTGTAATGATGTGTCTTATTTTGACTTGTTTCAAGATATTTACACTTATTTTTAGAGAATTCCTGATACTGTACTGGGAACAAATGGTGCTTATCTCATCCCATTGGCAGAATCTTTCACTTGCTTTAAAAAAAAAAGAAGAGATTTTGAGTTTAAATTAAATTTTTTGCAGGATAGCAGTTGAAGATGCTCTGTTGCTGTTGTATGGAAAGCTTTTATCACCAAAATGCCAGCTTTGCAGGAACTAAGAAGAGAGTTTTTTATTTTACTGTTGATGCCCAACTATAGAATACACCTTGAACAGGTGTCATGAGTCCTGAGATTGTGAAATTTACATAAACCTCTATGTGCTGAGCAAGAATTTAACATTTTATATTTCATATTTTAGAAATGAAACGTGAAATTTCATATCAAAGAGTGTGCTTGTTGGGATTCGGCCTTTGTTACGTTAGTTTAGTGTATTTGCAGAAACGATGAAAAAAAAAAACCCTTGGATAAGAGAAAACACAAAGGAAAGAAACCAGAATGACAGTCAGAAATAATCAAGATGAAAAACAAGAATACAAAACAACTAGGAGTGCAAAAACAACAAAATGCATATAAATAGAAAATTAGGGAAACACATTAAGTGAGAGTGTGGTTCTCTGTGTGTGTGTGTGTGTGTGTGTGTGTTTTCAGTAAGAAAGGAGAGAATTTGTGTACTTTCATTCATCTGCCAGGGTGTAAGTATATTTGAAAGTGTTAAGAGATGCAGATCCAAGTGAGAAAATCACAGACATTGAGGATAAAAGGTTTTCATGAAGCACATATTGTCTCTTTTCCTGCAAGTCAAGCGTCTGTTTCCCAGGCTGCTCAGTGTGATACGAGGCCGAGTCTTTTCAGCAGATTGCAAACATTATGTAGTCTAGGTGGAGGCTTAAGCCCCCTTTGCACACTGCATTAAGATGAATTAATGCAAAATGAATTATATCACAGATTGAATCATGACTCCCTCCTCTACTCACTTTAATACACTCTTGTTATTCAGTCAGAGGAAATCCCTTCTCTTTCCTCTGTTCTGCTCTGGTTTGTATTTGTAGCAGTCCTCCATCTTACATGATCGTTCCAGAGTCAGAGGAAGATTTATTTAGGCTGCGTTCACACCAAGCATGTTTGGAGTGGTTTATTCAGACTCTACAGTGTTCTACCAGATACAGGAAACAACCCCAAAACACAGGGGATTATGGGTAGAAGGAGACAGATGCAGTTCCTTATGCTTGGAAAAACCAAGCAGAACAAAACGAAGTCTGGACTGATGCTCATATTCAGCTGTTTCTTCATGTGTTCTTAACTGGTATGAACACCACAGAAGAAGAGACACAGAGTCCATCATGCTGAGATAAAGTAAGGAACTGGAGCTGGATTTGTTTTGATGCCCCGACTGCCAAAATCTGTCCAATGAAACAAGCTGCTTTTGAGTCATGTGACTTGCAAGTCCTCCGTTCGCTTGTTGGGCAGCGTGAACCTAAACGAACTAAATACAGAAAATTCCACTACAGATGATGACCAGTGGTGGAAAGTAACTAAGTACATTTACTCAAGTACTGTACTTAAGTACAGTTTTGAGGTACTTGTACTTTACTTGAGTATTTCCATTTTATGCTACTTTGTACTTATACTCCACTACATTTTAGAGGGAAATATTGTACTTTTTACTCCATTACATTTATTTCACAGCTATAGTTACTAGTTACTTTTCAGATCAATATTTAAAACATTTGATCATCCTTATAAACTATAAAATAGCATTGTTATAGATTAAACTACCCAAAAGTAAAGCTAAATTGTTAAGATTAGCTTCACGTTGACAACTTTAAAATGCTGCTTACATGTACATGTATGTCAATAAATCAGTATTAATATTCCAATAATTTATGAAAAATATAACTCTCTAAATGGGGACAGTTTGCATAATGAGTACGTTTACTTTGATACTCTTAAGTACATTTTGCTGCCAATACTTATGTACTTTTACTTAAGTAAGATTTTGAATGCAGGACTTTTACTTGTAATGGAGTATCTTTACATTGTTGTATTGCTACTTTTACTTAAGTAAAAGATCTCAGTACTTCTTCCACCACTGATGATGACACAGATCGGATGTTTTCTAATCAGGGCGAAGAGCAAAAAAGCTCAATAAAGCCACAATAAAGGAAAGAAAGTGAAGCAACAGACTTGGTTGGTATTTGCCTCGGTCTGTAGGAGCACCTGGGGATTCCTCAGGAGGAGCTGGAGGAGGTTTTGGGGGGGAAAGACATGTCTGGTCTGGTCACATAAACGGCTTGAAAATGGATGGAGACATACACCAAGATATGAGATTTGGAAATGAAAGTGTACATAGCCTTAGATCGGATTAGATTGAATTCCCTACTGTTGTTTGCTTGTGAAGTTGATGATCAAGGAGCTGAAGCTTATTGTGCTGAGTGTTAAGTCGCTCTGCATGCCTAAATGTAATGTAAAATGTAAATGTTATTCATCTCAGATCCCTGATATGAATTCCCCACACTTCATTTACACCCGCACACAGAATCGAATTGCTCCTTCCGCTGCAAAATGCAAATATGCAAATATGCATCGACAGTTTGACGACTTTCCTCTGCTGGACGTGCAGAGCTGCTCAGAGGGTCAGAGAGTCGTTTCTTCTGAGGATTTAGTTGTTTTAGTTGAACAGCTGTGGAGATTTCTCACACAGAAACACACAGACCGCTGCAATACATCTCAGCACCTGGGATGTAACTATCCATCATCGGTATATATCTGCTCTAGAAAGGCAAGAGGCAATAACAGCTCAGTGGGAAACTCAGAAATAATGGATTTAATGCTTTTTTCCTGCCCAGCTAAATGTCTTATTGGAAGGTCTTTGAAAATATGATTTCTTGACCTAGTAAGTCGGTTATTCTTCCGTCGTTTCCGGTTTGTTTGGAATAAACAGAAGGAGAAGAAGAACTGGGTAGTTGAGCATGAGCAGCGACAGCCACCATGATTGATTGACAGGTGATCCCTGGGAAGTGCAGTGCAGAAACACCACAGCAACAAAGATGGAGACTAAACTTAAAAAAAAAAAAACACTGAACAGACACTCTCACACTGTTTTGTGATGAAGTGTTGTCATTTACTTTTTTTTGGTGAACCCACTTTCCCTCAACCTGCCTCGTCTGCTTCTACTTTAGCGATTTCCTACATTACCCAGAATGCCTTTCGACAACCCCCACAGAACAGGCCTGAACTTGCAAGTCGCATTCATCTGTGGGTTAAACATGTAGGTGGAGAGAGAGATAACAAGAGTCTATCCAGTCGAGATAAAGTGAGAGTCGTGCTCCTTACTCAGAACCCAACCTTGTCTCTCTGCTGCAGTGCATTCTGGTCTCTCTCCTGCTCCTGTGGGTGGAGAAACTGGTCTCTCTCTTCTTCTTCTACGATGGGTTTCTCCCTGTATGATTGTTGAACGTCTCTCGGTGCAAAATGGCGGCTCTAGAAAGAAGCCCTCGCTCTTTGATTCTGAGCGACTGTTTCAAGGTGGATTTTTCCCTTCTTTTTTTTTTAAAGTTACTGACGTTTTTCTTTTGAAGTGTAGATTTCCACTTAACCAAAGGGAAGCTTTTTGGATCCATTGACTGGATGCGTTACAGTATCC